>NW_027984308.1:0-203 GCF_054177405.1 Leptonychotes weddellii
TGAGACTCCTGGGTTTGTTCAATTATCAAGAATTAATAAAGAACAGTTTTTACATTTAGTTAATTTTTTTTTTATTTTTTTATTCTTATGTTAATCCCCATACATTACATCATTAGTTTTAGATGAAGTGTTCCATGATTCATTGTTTGTGCATAACACCCAGTGCTCCATGCAGAACGTGCCCTCCTCAATACCCACCCCCA
>NW_027984309.1:0-203 GCF_054177405.1 Leptonychotes weddellii
ATAGATAATTACTAGTAGAGTAAAAAAAGTATAAGAAATATCCAAATCACAAGAAAAAAAATGAGAAAACTTAAACAGTTTAGCAAAATATCTCTTAAGAAATCTAGTAAGAAAGTATCAAAATCTATAGGATGTTGTGTAAATATTTCTTAGGAATATAAATGGAAATAAAAGAAGTAGAAAACAAAAAAAAAAAAAAAGAA
>NW_027984310.1:0-203 GCF_054177405.1 Leptonychotes weddellii
AAATGGAATCAGTGTACTTCATATTCAATTCATGAGTTTGGAATGTTACAGTTGAGAAAAAACCTAAATGTTTCACCTCATGGCTGGATATTGCTATAAAACACAAATATTAAATCAGAAGAAAAAGTTTATTAAATTATTGAATGAGGTTGATTAAATTTTGGAGAGATAGAAGAGTTCACAAAGATAAACATGAGGAAATT
>NW_027984311.1:0-203 GCF_054177405.1 Leptonychotes weddellii
TGTATCTACGTATCACCTGCCTAATATATTTATACGCACTGTCTACTTCTTTCTACATATAATACCTACACATATATGTACATACACGGGTATATATGTACACATATGTGTGTGTGTGTATGTGTGTGTAGATCTACAGATATAGATACTATTGAGTGTGGCTTAGTTTTGGAATACAAGAACGGGTCAACATTACTCCCCGA
>NW_027984312.1:0-12239 GCF_054177405.1 Leptonychotes weddellii
AAAACTAATGATGTATGGTGATTAACATAACATACAAAAAAAAAATAAAAACAAACAGAAAAAAAAAGGAAATAAGGAAACTATTCTTAGCTTGGTGTAAGCCTGTAAGCTAAGATAGACCTGTGGGCACCTCTCTGGATGAATTCCATGAAGCATTATCTCTAGTCCAGGGTCCTTCTTTTTAAGAGACTGCAAGAATTAAAATTCCTCATTTGAAGGCCTGAGTATGCTAATCTCTCTAACTTCTCAAGGTCTGGGACAGAATCTACAGGTTCTATACCTACCCTAGAAAAACAGAGGATTCCCAGCATTGGAGAGTCTATCCATACCAATGGAAAAAAAGGAAGCTGATACAGAAAACTAGGAGCAGACCAGCTGAGCAAATGAACCCACAACGCACCCAGCTGCCCTCCCTTTCAGTGGTTTAGGGCAGCACCCTGGGAATTGGGATAGCCAATTCTTCCTTCATCTTGGGTCTGACTCTGGTTGCTCCTGCAATGTTCTGGTCAGAAAGGGGGTGAAGGAATAGACTGTCACCAAGAAAACACAAAGTACCCTTCAGTTTTGGGTCTCCCATTACCTCTCCTGGCAATATGGAAGGGGACAGATCTATCTGGTCAATTCTGGTCTGTCAGTTATAGGTGTTGAAGACCTACTACCTTAGGATTAGGCTGAGCTAGACCCTGAGCCAATGAGGACTAAGGTTGACAATATTTTAATAGTTACAGCCACCAGCCCACAGCAGACATCACAGGAATACAAAGGCAAAACCTCATTGACCCTGATCCCGTTAAATAGCTAAAAGTATTCTCCTATCCTGATAACTATTAACATTGCTTAAATGTCTTTCAGTTTCTTTTTACCATTCCTACCTTCCCCTAACTTGCCAGTCCATATGATCTACTTGAAAAACTGAAAGTTCTCTAGACACTTGTCTTCTTTTCAACCCATTCTAAGTGACCCTGAAGTACTCTAGATAAAAAACAGTCTCTAGCTTTGATTATGCAAGCGATGTGTTACTGAAAGGGATGTAGAAATAGAATTTTGCCACTAATATCTCATAACTTGAGATCCATTTCTAAAGGAATAATCCTGGCCCCAAGATGTCATTGAAAATCACACAAAGAACATAAAATGCTATTTCATGAACTAACTTTGATAAAATATTTATAACCTCAGTTGCAAACTATATAATGATGGTACTCTAGACTACCACAAGCTGAAGTAACTGTTATTGGGTTGTGGGCAGAAGGCCTCATTTCACCAGAAGTACACTCAAGATTTTGTGTTACAAAAAAAATAGCTCAGGTAACTAACTGCATTGAACAAACGCTCTTCCTGTTCAATTCCCTGAGGTGCCTGAAAAATCATTATTAACTCTCCTTGAAATGTTCAGGTTACATACATGATTACATCCACTTGATAGGATTGCAAATCTGTCTTAAATTGCCCAAAAGGCTTATGCTTTTACACTTGAAGCTAATTAGACTACCCCCCCAAATTTACTGATTTTTAAATTCCTTTTATCCAGGTGATGAAAACTTAATGGATGCTAAATACTTCACAGGTGCCCCCCAAAAGTTCCATCTCTCTAATCTCAGAGGTATGGAACCAAGCCAAAGCTTCTGCAGTTCCTGCAAGCATGAGGATCTGGGGAAGCTTTGGCAGAATACAGACTTGGATTGGAATTCAGACCTAGTCCTCAGCCCAGTCCAGCCTCAGAGTTGCCTATAAAGAGGGCAATGCATATTTCATAGGTTTGTGGGAGAAAAAGAAACACATTTCCCCTAGAGTGCCTGACACTTCACAGGTGCCCAAATGTTGATTAAACACATTAAATCCATCCCTCCATCCTAAGGGTCACAAACACTAAATGCCTGGGGGACCAGGCATAAGTGGGTCTGGGAGGACCTGATGGCAAGGGGGGCATTCAGCAGGGCTGCTCCTTGGCACTCCTGGGGAAGTGGCTCCAGTGTTGATGAAACTTGTGGTTTTTTTTTTTTTTTTAAGATTTTATTTATTTGGGCGCCTGGGTGGCTCAGTTGGTTAAGCGACTGCCTTCGGCTCAGGTCATGATCCTGGAGTCCTGGGATCGAGTCCCACGTCGGGCTCCCTGCTCAGCAGGGGTCTGCTTCTCCCTCTGACCCTCTTCCCTCTCGTGCTCTCTGTCTCTCATTCTCTCTCTCTCAAATAAATAAATAAAATCTTTAAAAAAAAAAAAAAAAGATTTTATTTATTTATTTGACAGAGAGAGACACAGCGAGAGAGGGAACACAAGCAGGGGGAAAGGGAGAGGGAGGAGCAGGCTTCCCGCGGAGCAGGTAGCCCGATGCGGGGCTCAATCCCAGGACCCTGGGATCATGACCTGAGCCAAAGGCAGACGCTTAACGACTGAGCCACCCAGGTGCCCCTAAACTCGTGGTTTTTCCCTTATGGTGACAAGTCTGAATTTTTATGTGAAAAGATCTCAGCTTTTAATTATGCCTTAAATCTTTCTAGAAACACTGTTTTAAAATAAATTTTAATGAAAAATTTAAATAAAATTTTAAATAAAACACATCTGCTAGACCAATGTCAGCTGAGAACCACCAGCTTGCAAAGCCAGATTTCTATCTTTTTCCTGTATCAGGAAAAAAAGCCAAAAACAAAGAAGAGAAAAAAAGGCAAGATGATTCATAGCAAAACACAGCAAGGAATACATTTATTGATATGACCTACAGACAGGAAGGTTTTAGGCAACATGGTTAAAGAAATTATTTTATTAAAGCAGTTTTCACACTACAGACTTTTGAAACTGTATATATTGAATCATCTAGACTAAAGTGGTTGTTCTCAAACCTGACTACAGTCTACATTCACTTTGGAGGCTTTGAAAAAACACTGATGCCTAGTCCCTATTTTCAGAAATTCTCATTTAATTGCTGTGTGGTGGGTTCCATGTGTTTTTTTTTTTTAAGTGAACCTCCCCACCTCCCTACCCTCACCTCTACCCTGGGACTTACGGCCAAGATTAAGAACCAGATAGAAAGCAGTGACTCTCAAACTAGAGGAGGTTTTGTTGTCATGTCTTAATTGCGTCTTAGATCTACAGAATTGAAAACTAGTAGCTGGAGGTAGGGCTCCGAAATTTTCTTTGTTAATTTGTTCCTAGACGATTCTGATGCAGGTGGTCCACAGACCACACTCTTGAAAACATCACTAATGTTTGGGTTGAGACACAATGCTTTCATCTTATTTAGTACATTCAATATGTGCACAGTTTTTTTTTTTTTTTAACCTGAGTATCATTTTATAAAGCTGAATAACAAGGAAAGACCAGAAATGTGCTCACCAGGGAACATGGTGGGGCTGCATGGAGACTAAATCTAATGTAAGTAAACTTAGATGAGGACAGCTAAGTGGTAGCAACAGCAAAGCAAGTACGGCAGAGCCCAGCAACTGTTGGTGCCCAAGGTCTTTGCCAACACAGGGAACACCAGGAAACACAAGCACCAGACCATACTTGCCATCAGGAAGGTCATGGCTATTTCTGAGAAAGCTGCCCAAGTCCAGGAGCAGCCACACCAGCGGGAGAGTAAAACCCTAAGGTGGTAAGGGCGGAGGACTGGGGGAAGAGGGAGGGCTAAGTAAAGCACAGAGGTGGTAAGAGTGGAGGACGGGGGGGATGAAAGAGGGCCGAGGAAGGCAGTCGGGGAAGGTAGGCAAGGTCAAGGAACTCAGCCACCCTCCGGCATTCACCACAAGGCTGGGGTCATGGCAGGGTTCTCAAGCAGAAATCATAAGTGAGAAACGGGCAGTGCCCAGCAGAACAAATGTGTGCCTAATTGCTCCCCCTAACTTTAACATTCTTTGATTCTTTTTCTCCTGGGTTCCCAGCACTGGGAGTTGAATAAGAAGTTTCTGGTTGGCTGGGTAAATCTGACTAACTAAATGGACTCAGCTTGTTTATAATTCATCGGCATGCAACATTTTTGTTAAGCATCAAATCATTCTTAAAAGCTTTGCTTTCCGGAGTCTCTCAATCAGCATAATTAGTCAAACACCTGTTATGTATACTGAGCTGTGGCCTAGGTGTTACAGTGTGAGAGAGAGGAAATGAAGATACCAATTCGTCCTGTACCCCACCAAACCCCTCCCTGTCAACCATAAATAGAATTGAAAGTGACAAGATAATACAGCCAAGGAAATACAGAGGGAAATGCAAACTCTCCACCACATTGTACTCTTCTTTATGACGCTGGTGTTCTTGGGCCACTGCCAAGATCATCCAAGCAGTACCACAGATTAGCACCACCACAGGTCTGAGGAGACTCAGCTGGCTCACATTCTGCCGAGACCCAGAAAACACTGGAGTTTTCTAGAACCATGAATGCCCTAAAACAAAAGCCATTTTTCTTACAGAAGAGCAAGGATGGATTCTCTCTCCCAACCGAGTTGTACTTTTCCTCCCTGTCACCAAAGCAGCATCTTTGCCCTAAGATCTCTGAGTTGTTGATGTGAAGCAACTTTGCATTTCTACTTACAACCCACCTTTCTTCCACAGAACTAGTGGTCAAGAGACAAATCTAAATAGTTTCCAGGGAAGGATCCCCATATTAGTTACTGGTTAAACTGTGTCTAATTCTCTCTTCCTTTAAGATGAAGGCCCTTCCCAGGAGGCTCCCCTATTACTCATGTAATAAATTCAAGGAAGGCATGCTTCCCCAGTTATGCTTGAATATCTAGACACAACTTATGCACAAGCTGTACCTACCATTCCCTGTTCACAACAAAAAGAAAGGTTTAAAGACGTGGAGGTCTCTATCACTTTTGCTGTCAAGCTCACTAACAAGATGTACAAAATTTGCTAGCTGAAAACAATCTAGAGAAAGTTAAAGACAGAATACATGAGAATGACTAGATGAGTTAATTTCATATTTATATGAGAGCCAAGTGGCTATTTGCTTTCTGGTTCTTTAAGTTGTATCACCTCCTGGATTCCCTTGAATTTTCTCCTTTCAAATCCAGCAGGAGAGGCATTGGTTTTGTCTCTGGTTCTTGAAAGACTTCTTTCTTTCCTTTAACATATTTACTCTGAATGTCCCTCAACTGAGGATGGATAAAGATGTGGTGTACATATACACACAATGGAATATTACTCAGTCATCAAAAGGAACAAAATCTTGCCATTTGCAATGACGTGGATGGAGCTAGAGTGTATTATGCTAAGTGAAATAAGTCAGTCAGAGAAAGAAATACCATATGATTTCACTCACATGTGGAATTTAGGAAACAGAACAGATGAACATATGGGAAGGAGAAAAAAAGAGAGAGAGAGAGAGAAACCATAAGAGACTCTTAACAACAGAGACCAAACAGGGTTGATGGAGGGATGTGGGTGGGAGATGGGCTAAATGACTGATGGGGATTAAGGAGTGCATGTCTCATGTTGAGCACTGGGTGTTAAATGAAAGTAATGAATCACTAAATTCTACGCCTGAAAACAGTATTACACTATATGTTTACTAACTAGAATTTAAATAAAATTTTGAAAAAAAAAAATATTTACTCTGGTTCCCTATCCAGTTTTTGAACTGATTTTCCACATCAGCAGTGAGATGCTGTATCCCTCTGAAAAGATACATCCTCTTTTAAGTCACTCTCCAGGACTTCTCAAACCTCTAGCTTGCATCAAAGTCACCTGGGGGACTTCAGAAAACACAGATTGCTGGGCTCCATCCCCAGAGTTTCAGATTAGGTGGGTCTGGAGTGGGGCCCAAGAATTTGCATTTCTAACACATTCCCCAGTGATGCTGAGGCTGCTGTCTAGACACCACACCTGGAGAACCAGGAGTCTAAACCAACATCCAGCTCCTTTGAATGTAGGAGCTGAGTGGAATATCACAGTGAGCTTGCAAATTGGCATCAAAGAGCCTCCACAAGGCAGAATTGGGTATACCTGTTCCCCTCAGAAAGGGTCTCACTGGAGCTAGATTGTGTATGTCCTGGCTTTGGTAATGAGAATTGGAATAGGCTGTTTCTATACACTTTTCAGGCACTCACCAAGTTACCATGCCTCTCCATCTGTTGAACCAGTGGCTTGAAAAATCTTTAATATTAAGCTTTATTGCTGTTTCCAACTAGCTTTATAAAATATAAAATGGGAGATTGCAAGAGCAGCCAGACTAGTAGCCTTAGGTTCCCCATGTGCCTCCAAGGTCAAAATGCCTAACTGCACCACCATAATTACAGTCACCCTTGAGTTCTCCTCACACATGAGGGATTACACAGAGAGAGTCATTAAAAAATTACTTGTAAAAACACACTATGAATTCAAACTTAGCCTCCATCAGCCCATCCTAGCAATTATGCCTTTTAAAATAAATATAAGAACTCTATTTAGTCTCTGGGCAATTGTAAGGATCAGTTAAAATAAACATTAAGAAAATACTAAAAGTGTTTGTTTTCCATGCAGCAGACATTGATGTTTTGCTCTAGTCCAATTAAAGCAAAGTTTTAATGATGTTAAATGTAATCATTCAGTGGGCTGGGACCAAGACGCAATGGAGGAACAATTACAAACTGCTTTGTTGTTGAAAACCCATGTTCTAACTCACCTGGAGAACAGTCTTCGTGCTTGAACCACAGGAATCTAGACTTTCCACCCTCCCGCATCAGGAGAAGGTAATAATTCAGAGTTGAGAAATGCTGGCATGGGATGAAGTCAAGTATTTAGAAAGCCTCATATAGGCTGGGAAAAAACCAGACCTGAATATGAAGGAACATCCTACAAGCCCTTTACCTGTAGTAGCCATCCTCACTGGACAGGTCTGACATGTTGCTGATGCTTTTGCACATGTTGGTTTGAGATTTTCCAAAAGATCTTTTAGCATCTTCTCTAAAACTGTAGCTGAATCAAAGACTAATGGTTTGTTCAATATTCAAAAAAAAAATTTAGCTCATAGTATGTGCCAGATACTTCATAATACACATGTTAACACTTAATTCAAACATGTATTTTAAAATTTCCTCTATTCTCCTTAGATTTTAGTGCTAGAAAAGGCATTCTGGGCAAATCTAGAACAAGAGCTAGACTCCACAAAAGCTGTTACCTGGGGAAAACCAACCAGCCTCCAGCCTCGAGTTTTCTCATCTGAAGAGAGACCATTTGGTACCATAGTTCTCAAACTATAGGATGCATCGAAATCACCGGGAGGACTTGTTTAAACACAGATTGCTGAGCTCCACCCTCAAGTTTCTGACTCAGTAGGTCTGGGATGGGGCTCAGGAATTCGCTTTTTTTTTAAGGGGGTGGGGGACAGAGGAAGAGAGAGAATCTTAAGCAGGCTCCATGCCCAGCATGGAGCCCGATGTAGGGCTCAATCTCACAAACCTGAGATAATGACCTTAGCCAAAACCAAGAGTCAGAAGCTTCACTGAATGAACCCCACTCAGGCACCCCAGGGAATTTGCATTTTTAATAAGTTCCCAGGTGATGCTGATGGGGCTGGTCCAGGGGTCATATCTGACTAGAGTATAATGATTATTGTCTAGAAGTTTTCTCTTGCCAGTTTGTTCCTTTCCAGGTTCAAGAACAGGCTTTTTGTGGAACATTTTTTTGTTTGGTTTTTTCTGTGGTTATTGGTGTTCCTGGGTTGCCAGTGTCTTCAGCTAAAAGTCTGTTTTGTGAAACTAAAAGAAAACCCAGGGAACTCATCACTATGTCATTCCTTGGGTCCTGAGATCCTTAGCCAGTCTTTCTTTTTCCATCCTTTAGAGTCTTATGTTTGCTTTATATAAAGTGTTCAGGGCATTGTACTTACAAGGAGAAATAGAGAAAAGTGGGAGAAGTACTTCTCCACCCTTCCAGAATCAGAAGTCTCTGGACCCCATTTTGACAATCACTACCTTAGATGACCTGTCACATCCCTTCCAGCTCTACACTATGATTTTTAAAAAGCATCTCCATGAATTCATAAGACACATGGCAGGGCATATGCTGAGCAACATAGAGAAGGGATAGGGCTGGCTCTTTGGGCTTCTCTGTATCTTTTCTTTTGTTCTAATTACATGCCAATTAGCACTACCAGGTGTGAGGTCTGAGGCTCCTCCACCAACTCCCAGCTGCCAAGGTTCACCTGCACTACCTGTCCAGATCACACCTAGTCTGTCAAACCTCTCTTGTGTGGTACATACTGGTGAGGGCTCCAGATCACATTTCTACAAGAATTTTATTTTTCCTTAACTTGGAAGACAGATTGATAGTGATTTCGTATATTTCAAATTGTCCTAGTCAAAGCTGGCATCACCTCTTTCCTGGTTTCCCACAATCGCTTCCCCACAACTCTTCTGTACACTCTTGCCCCCTTCTAACCTCCTTTCAATATGGAAGCCTGAGTGATCCTGAGCATGAGAATTAGATGCTCATGACTTGATTCAATCACTTCCTGCAGCTCCCAAAACAAAGAGTAAAATACTTGCTATGTCTGATGTGGCCCTGCATGGCCTGGGACACACCTGTCTTCTCTGCTCCCTGCACTCGGTGACAATGACCTGCCTGGATTTCCTCAACTATCTTCTTTAGTTCCAGGCATCTTCCTGCCACAGGGCCTTAGCTCTTGCTGCTCATTCCCCCTGAAATGTTCTCCCTCTTCAGCCAGTTAACTCACCCTCCTTCAGATGCCAAATCAACGCTTTCCCTGATCACTTAGACCTCATCACACCCAGCTGTTACTCATTTATAGCACTGTCCTTCGTAGCACCTATTGGCAAATAATCACAAAATCTCTTTTACTTTTATTGTTCTTGCACCATTTTATCACCAGGAACTACCACAATACTTGGTAGATGAGATGTGTTTAATCAATCTCTCTTGAATGAAGTGTATTAAAAGAGGAAAAACCCCAAAATATCACAAATTAGTCATATTTGCTGCAAAAAACCCCCACATTTGTTTCATTTCAATCAATAGCGACTAGCACAGTGGCTTTTCATATATGTTGAAGAGAGAAAATTTTCATATTTATTTTCATATGTTAAAAAACTAACGTAGTGCTCAATATTCAACATAGATTTTGCCATCCATAAGGGCACTGTCTGGAGACTTTGGCTAATCCCTCAATACATGAACAACCCCCTCACATATTATTTACTCCACAAAAGTGTGGTTCAACAATGACAGATAAGCCTTTAACTCCTGGTGCTTCAGTAAGATGATTGTGCCACCTCCCGACTTTGGGTCACGTTATGCAAAGAGATTCAGTCATGAGTTTCCTGAGCAAAATCTCAACCACTGAGATAACTGCTGGCTCAGCCTCACTAAAGTTTTCTCTCTTACTTGCTGAGCCAATTTAGACCTAACCAAAACACACCTTGAAATTTTATAAGTCAGAATAATAGCTAGGAATCATTAGGATAAAATTAAATGCAGAGTGTTGAATTCAACTAAGAAACATCACTTGCTTTGACCTTGTCTAGAGTCACAGACACCATAAGACGAAGGGTAACAACCCTTTGACTTCACCACAATGCCCCTCATCCCATACAAGCTGTGGATTAAGGTCTGGGAGAGAATAGCACCTGGATTGTTGTCTGCTTGATTCCCCCCGTCGGTAAGTTACCGACTTACTGGTAGGGCCTCACAGGTGAAGAATCTTGATAAATTGCAAACCTCAGACTAAATTCTAATGCTGATTTATATGTAAGATCCCAGTTCATTTATTTAAATGTAATTTGAACAAACTATATAACACCAGTTAGCATGTATCTACAGCTACATTTAAAAGGAAACATATTTTGAGGCATTACATTCATAAAAGTAACCTAAAGAAAATCAAATATTCACAGAACAACAAAAACTTTTATGTAATACTAAACACTTGAAACATGACTCTACTGTGAGAGTGGTTATTCAAAGCTACACTTGAGTGAGCAAACCTGGCTTGGACTACAGAAAATTCAAACAAAAAGCAATCTGTAATGCCCAATCACAAATGGTCACATACCCAGAGGAGTTCATATGTGCCAACTACCAGAATTTAATAACTAAGCTATAGTAGTAGCTGTAGTGTTTTATAAATAACAAACATCAACTGAAAAGTGTGAGCCATCAAAACATAGGTACCAATAAGGGAAAGAATATGGTAAGTCCAGAAAATTTGAATAGAGTTATGCAAAAAAGGATAAAAGATGCTCAAGAAAAATTACTTTGAACCAAGGTAAGTTTAGAAGGTGGAGGAGGCACAGTAAAGTATCCTCCAGACTGAGAAGGCACTTGGAGACCAAAAAACAAAGCAAACTACACCATACCATTTACAGTTTTATTCCGGGTAACTTACCGACGGGGGGAATCAAGCAGACAACAATCCAGGTGCTATTCTCTCCCAGACCTTAATCCACAGCTTGTATGGGATGAGGAGCATCGTGGTGAAGTCAAACGGTTGTTACCTAAAGTGTACTATCTGTGTGCCAGAGGGAAGATCTAAACAAGTCTTCTCGCATTCTAGTCAGAGCATACATTAATGTCCCAGGAGCCTGGAACCTGTAGCTCTGAGGGAGATCACTGCACAAACATGAACAAGACAGGGTGCCAAAAATGGAGTCAGAGTTGTTAGCACTCCTACCACTAGTACTTCAAGTGCCTTTTCTAATGTACTGATGGAGGCTGCCTAATGAGTTAGGCTCAGGAGAATTGTGAGGCAGGAGCTAAACTTAGCAGAAAAGAACAAATGATTAATTTGCAATATCTGCCATGGGCTTGAGAGCAAAGGATGGTGGGAAAAATGCCATTTTTGCTGACCCTAAGGTCTCTCTGGTTTTAGAGCTACTTCTAACTTCTTCTTGTCTTCACCAGTACAAGTAGTTGGCTTTACTGGGGATGATATTTTTCACAAAGAACTAAAGTGTTTACTTGTTTCACTTTAGCAGAATTTCTACCTGAGGGGTCATGCATAGAGGATGGCCAAATCTCACTGGGATGCGGTGAGGTTTACCAGCTGGCTAAGTGGCTTGCTGCTGCACAACAGCCTCACAGCATGGTCAGTTCCAGTTCTTGCCTCAGAATTGTCCAAATTACTACATGGGCATTTAGGGTCACTCACTATTAGTTAAAAGTGTGGTAGTTAAATGTATAAATGAGGTTCAGTACTTGATTTGTGCATGTGATTAGTTGTTAGCTTTCAGACATAGTCCTTGATATGAGTCGAAAATTTCTGCTGGAAAAGTAGATACAGTTGGATAAGTAATGCCAACTTTGCAAATGCCAAGAAAGGAGCCATTTAGAACTGAGCCTTGAAGGATTAAACGAATTTTGAAAGCAGGTTATTAGTAACAAAGAAAAGCATTTCAGACTGATCTGCCCTGGAGAAAATGTTTTTAACTAGTCCTGCTGCTTCCTCCAAAGATCCCATGGCTACTTTACCAATACTACTAAAATCTTGGTTTATATATTTTTTTAAGATTTTATTTATTTATTTATTTGAGAGAGAGAGAGAGAGAGAAACAGCATGAGAGGGGAGAGGGTCAGAGGGAGAAGCAGGCTCCCCGCTGAGCCGGGAGCCCGATGTGGGACTTGATCCCAGGACTCCGGGACCATGACCTGAGCCGAAGGCAGTCGCTTAACCAACTGAGCCACCCAGGCACCCAAAACTTGGTTTATATTAACTCTCCACTCTTCTGACCCTTGGCTGTGTGCATTAGTGGGTGTTATCCTAAGACATACCTACAAGAGAAAAAGAACTTCACAGAGCTGGAAAAGCACTGCTGTGGTCTACAAGCCTCTTTCTAATTTTTCTGGGCTGCCACAAACAGAAGCCATGAACAGGATATATAATACATATTGTCTCCCAGTGTTCTCCTGTTGATGAAAAGGAATAGCAGAAATTCAATAGCTTGATGACAGGGCAGACACCCCTTTGCTGCTTCAGAACCCAAGGTATTTCTTTGGTTGGGTCAGAACACAAATGGTTTCATGTGTTTTGTGCCACAGAGAAAGTTTTGAATGATCTGAACTCAGCAGCTACTTAGAAAGGCTCCCTGCCTAATCAGAGACACTTGCCCAGAGCAGCTCCTCCATGGATGACAAAAGGCCTCAAACCCACATGTGTGCATCTACTGTATGCTAAAACAAATCGCCTGTTTGTGACCAAGAAGAATGTAATGTGGTAAATTGCTTTAGTATGCTTCTCTGACCATAATCTGTAATTTCATCACTGAAAATCATACCTATAGAAAATTTTCTATAGAGAATATAAAATTCAGTG
>NW_027984313.1:0-1064 GCF_054177405.1 Leptonychotes weddellii
GGCAGCTTCCAGCAGCCTCTGAGATCACAGGTGGGTGGCTGGGACCCCAGACCAGATGCGCTGCTTGGCACAAGGACATTTCCCTGCTTGGGGTCTCCTAGGGCATAGTACTTTGGTCGGGGAACCCATTCCTGACCAGGCACCCAGGCATGGGGGAGGAAGCCCCAGCTTCCGTCCCTCTGTGTCCTCATGCTCCTGGGGGGCACGAGGCAGGAAGTGGTAAGAGTCATTCCCTCCCCAGCCTAGACAAAAATTCCCGAGGTCTAGACTGTTCTCAGCAAAGCTCTGGGGCTGAAGAGTGTTAAATTGCAGGTTTGGGTTTCTCCCCCCTGCAGTCTCTGTAATTATGTTTTCACTCAGTTAACTTTAATTAACCTGCCCCAGGCCTCTATGCACGGGAACACGCCTGAGCACAGGGCTCTCTGGGCTGTGCTGAGCAGGTGGTTCCCACGACCTCCCAGCTTTTATGTTTGGGAGGCAGCATGGAGCAGGGCTGTTTTGTCTCGAGCTGGCTCAGTTTGCCATTGGCCCCGACCTCACTGCAACGGCCCCCGCCCCAAGAAAGACAGCTGCTCCTGCCATCGCCAGGGACACCCCTGCACGGGGCTTGCAGTGGGTAAAATAGGCAGCCGCATGTCCCCAGAGGCTCAGACCCTGAAGTCTCTCATGGGGCCCTGTGGCTTCTCCCTCCGTGGCTGCCTGGGATGGGACTGTCCTGGGGGCCTGGCTCATCGTCCTGCAAAGACACAGACATAGCGGTGCAGGCACCGGGCCCCACTGAAGGCAAGGTCACTCTCAACACTGTGTCCTTCGGTCTCCCAAGCCCTTCCCTCCATGATGACAGGAGTTGTGTGCAGGGGCCTCCAAGGCCAGCCTCAAGGTCTGAGGGATGGTGGGGGGGGGCACGGAAGCCCTCCTGCCCCAAAGCAGTTGGCTGAACCCCCAGGGGTGCCCAGACAGTCACGGAAAGGAGTCAGGAGAGTGGAAAGAGTGTCACATACATGGATTCAGCAGGGACAAGACCCTCAGACAGGGAGCAGGGAAGGCAGCTCGGGGCCCTTCCA
>NW_027984314.1:0-203 GCF_054177405.1 Leptonychotes weddellii
TTTTGTCTCCTCTCAGGAATTCAGCTGGATAGGGATCAAACCATTCTGAACACCTACAAACTCAACAGGAGATCGAAGAAAAGAAGAGCAACAACTCTCTCATCAGAAAAGCGACCACTTTCTGGAAGGTAGGACGTGCGGAGAAGTGAATCTGAGGCGATATTCGGGAGGATAGACGGCGGGGGAGGGGCCTCCGTCGGCCG
>NW_027984315.1:0-203 GCF_054177405.1 Leptonychotes weddellii
CTCAGCGGAGATCCTATTTCTCCCTCTCTCTCTGCCTGCCACTCTGCCTACTTGTGCTCTCTCTATCTCTCTGTCAAATAAATAAATAAAATCTTCAAAAAAAAAAGACTCCACCAGCCATTGCTGGTTTTCAAGAGGGAAGAAGGGGCCGTGAGCCGAGGCCTGTGGGCAACCTCGAGAAGCTGGAAAGGGCAGAGAACAAT
>NW_027984316.1:0-203 GCF_054177405.1 Leptonychotes weddellii
ATCAATAGAGAAGAATATCTGAGATACTGTATTATGTGAAAAAGCAAGGTGCAGAATCAGTTGTGTGTGTACTTGCGTGTATGAGAGAGAGATTTGCTTGCCTGTACATTAAAGATTTATGAAAATATACACCATAAACTGATAACCCTGGTTACCCAAACAAAAGAAACGTGGAAGTTCTCACTCTTTTTTTTTTTTTTTAA
>NW_027984317.1:0-203 GCF_054177405.1 Leptonychotes weddellii
TTAAAGGTCTCTGCAGCCAGCTTTTTCACTCCAATGGCTGAAATGGTAGAAGTAGTTCCGCAAGAAAGGAGAAACTGTCACCTGCAAACTGCAAGAATGAAAGAGCAGAGTCTGGATGATTAGCAATAGCAAAAACCCAGAGATTCTCCAACAGCAGCTCAGATTATTGATAAAATGTGGATGTTTTCATGCTCTGCCCGTTA
>NW_027984318.1:0-203 GCF_054177405.1 Leptonychotes weddellii
TGCTTGGGTGGCTCAGTCAGTTAAGCGTCTGCCTTTGGCTCAGGTCATGATCTCAGGGTCCTGGGATCGAGTCCCACATGGGGAGCCTGCTTCTCCCTCTGCCTGCCGCTCCCCCTGCTTGTGCTCTCTCTGTCAAATAAATAAAATCTTTAAAAAAAATAAAAATAAAAAATAATATTCCTGGATGTTAAAATCTCATTTCA
>NW_027984319.1:0-203 GCF_054177405.1 Leptonychotes weddellii
CCCGGGTTAGCCCGGTGATGGGTATTAAGGAGGGCACGTACTGCATGGAGCACTGGGTGTTATATGAAAACAATGGAGCGTGGATCACCACATCAAAAACCAATGATGTATTGTATGGTGACTAACATAACACATTAAAATTAAAAAAAAAAAAAGTTTAGTGTTCTAAAAGGTGGATGATCACTGATAACCAGTAAAACAGG
>NW_027984320.1:0-203 GCF_054177405.1 Leptonychotes weddellii
TTTTTTTAAAGATTTTTTATTTTATTTATTTGACAGAGAGAGAGAGAGACAGCTAGAGAGGGAACACAAGCAGGGGGAGTGGGAGAGGGAGAAGCAGGCTCCCGGCCGAGCAGAGAGCCCGATGTGGGGCTCGATCCCAGGACCCTGGGATCATGACCTGAGCCGAAGGCAGACGCTTAACGACTGAGCCACCCAGGCGCCCC
>NW_027984321.1:0-203 GCF_054177405.1 Leptonychotes weddellii
ACGGCGGTGCTGGCCGGCAGTGAGCTAGGACACCTGCTGGCCTGCCTGCCTTCTAGAGGCTCTGAGATGGGGCCTGGGTCCTAGGGCTTAGAGAGGTAGGAAGCATCTCGGCAGGAGCGGGTGGACAGAGTTGCTGCTCTCCAGCTCCCCAAGGGGGCTGTGTGCTGGGAGAGCTGGCTTCCGCTCCCAAGGGAGGCTGGTAG
>NW_027984322.1:0-203 GCF_054177405.1 Leptonychotes weddellii
AGAGAGATGTTCAGGAAGCGTTACTAATGAAAACCCGACTCCAAAAACTATTTTGTAACCTTTCTGTGCAAGACTTCAGAGTCTACTTAGATGCCACGTCAATCACTGGTTATCTGAGTTTACTGCATGGTAGCTGCCGAGCAGCCCATTAGAAGGTCAAGTTGCTAAAGGCGATCTTGGAGCAAAGAGGGGTGGGGACATGG
>NW_027984323.1:0-203 GCF_054177405.1 Leptonychotes weddellii
GGGCGTAAAACATTGTCTGTAAGTCACAGCAATTAGACTGACTTCCTACTTCCTCACAGTAACAGTAAACGTGAGAAGTCAATGGAAAATAGTATTTTCAAAGTGGAACCTCTAATTTCATATCTAGCTGCCCTTTCCTTTAACTCTGAGGATGAATGTGATCATCTCTGGTGTAACAGGCCTCAGTATTTTATACACTCGCC
>NW_027984324.1:0-1064 GCF_054177405.1 Leptonychotes weddellii
ACCTTGACTCTCAACTTCATCTCTGGCATTTTGCTGCTTTAGAGCATAGAGAGCCTCCTTCTCTGCTAATTCTCGCTCCATTTCTTCCTTTTGTTTCTGCTGCTCCAGTTTGCCCTCCAGCTTTCTGATTTTCTCTTCGAACTCCTCTCTGATCTGCACTATCCGTCTCTCTAGCTCTGCTCTGTAAAAATCTTGTGTCACTTGGACTTGTTTCTGAATCTCCTCTTCGGCCTTTTGGAACATCTTATTGGTGAAGCACTTTCCTTTGTTCTCCACCATGACGCGCTGGACCAGCGCCAGCAGCTGCGTTCTCTGGGCCTCCTGCTCAGCTCCTGTCGCCCGATTGTTGAACAGGCAGTAGCGATCCCCAAACTCATCCACCAGCTCTCGCATGCTGTCTGGAGCGTGCTCTAAAAATTTATGGAAACTCATGCCCTCCAACTCATCTTTCCGGGTGAATAAGAGAATCATGTATCTCCTAGCTTGGGTTCCAAACATTTCCAGAACCTTCTTCGTGGACTTGAACTCTTCCTGCGTGTACCGGCCCAGCGAGACCACCAGGAGCAGAGCATGAGGTCCAGGGGAGGTCAGGAGGATGCAGTGAGCGATCTCCTTGCCAGTGTCAGCATCCCGTACCTCGGGGTCGAAAATGCCAGGCGTATCCACGACGACAAGTTCTCTCCCTTGCCACCGGATGCCCCCTTTCTTACAGACCTTGGTGACTGATTTTGCTGCAAGGCTGGAAAGAAACACTTTCTCTCCAAGGATGCTGTTGCCCGTTGCACTTTTTCCTGCTCCAGTCTTACCCACTAAGACAAGTCTCAGTTGTGCATCTCTGTGGTCTTGGGTTCCAAGCCCTGGGACATCAGGAAACAAAAGCCAGGGCATTAGGATGGACCTCTGGCCCTTTCCCCAGCAGGGCTCCTGTTCCACTCACACACTCCTCCTCTCTTGCCCTAGGCTCCCCTCCCGTGAGCGACCTCTGCACTCACAGGAACGCTACAGAAGGCCTTTCTACAGAAGCCCTATTGAAAGTCTACAGAAAGCCTGATGTTCCTCTTGCC
>NW_027984325.1:0-203 GCF_054177405.1 Leptonychotes weddellii
TTGAAAAAAAAAAAAAAAATCCCTGACCTGGTGGTGTTTACCTGCTAGCAAAGGAGATAATACGATACACAAAATCAGCACGTCATTATAGAGTGTGTTAAATGGCAGAAGCGCAAAGGATGCAGATACAGCCGGGAAGGGGCAGAACGCCGGGGTGTGATCTGCAGATTGACTAGCGTGGTCAGGGAGGACCGTGTGGTCAG
>NW_027984326.1:0-203 GCF_054177405.1 Leptonychotes weddellii
CACTTCAGCAAATGGATAGATCATCCAGACAAAAAATCAACAAGGAAACAATGAACCCTTCTGCACTGTTGATGAATGATCCAGCAATCCCACTTCTGGGTATTTATCCAAAGGAAATGAAAACAGGATCTCAAAGAGATATTTGTACTCCCATGTTCATTGCAGCATTATTAACTATAACAAGGATATGGAAGTAACCTGTG
>NW_027984327.1:0-203 GCF_054177405.1 Leptonychotes weddellii
AAGATGGCGGAGGAGTAGGAGACCTGGATTTTGTCTCCTCTCAGGAATTCAGCTGGATAGGGATCAAACCATTCTGAACACCTACAAACTCAACAGGAGATCGAAGAAAGGAATAGCAACAACTCTCTGAACAGAAAAGCGACCACTTTCTGGAAGGTAGGACGTGCGGAGAAGTGAATCCGAGGCGATATTCGGGAGGATAG
>NW_027984328.1:0-203 GCF_054177405.1 Leptonychotes weddellii
GAAGTCCCTGCCCTGAGTACATACTAACCTGGACGCTTCCTACTCTCACCGGACCTTTAGGAGCTTCCACTTTGCTTAGTACTTTAATTTCACCCTGTTGGAGGCTCCCAAATTTGCTCTTTTTATAAATTTATGGTTGATGTTTAACTTTTTAAATTTCAATTTCATTTTTATGCAGTGGTTATTTAGATTTATCCATTTAT
>NW_027984329.1:0-203 GCF_054177405.1 Leptonychotes weddellii
GCCGGGGGGTGGGTATTGAGGAGGGCACGTTCTGCATGGAGCACTGGGTGTTGTGCACAAACAATGAATCATGGAACACTTCATCTAGAACTAATGATGTAATGTATGGGGATTAACATAAGGAAAAAAAAAAGTCTCCTTTCAGCCACAGATTTAGCATAAATACTGTTGCATGTCTATTGTATGTTCGAGGTGCCTTTTTT
>NW_027984330.1:0-203 GCF_054177405.1 Leptonychotes weddellii
TTTTTTTTTTTTAAAGATTTTATTTATTTATTTGACAGAGAGAGACACAGTGAGAGAGGGAACACAAGCAGGGGGAGTGGGAGAGAGAGAGAAGCAGGCTTCCCGCGGAGCAGGGAGCCCGATGCGGGGCTCGATCCCAGGACCCTGGGATCATGACCTGAGCCGAAGGCAGACGCTTAACGACTGAGCCACCCAGGTGCCCC
>NW_027984331.1:0-203 GCF_054177405.1 Leptonychotes weddellii
TGCTTGGGTGGCTCAGTCAGTTAAGCGTCTGCCTTTGGCTCAGGTCATGATCTCAGGGTCCTGGGATCGAGTCCCACATGGGGAGCCTGCTTCTCCCTCTGCCTGCCGCTCCCCCTGCTTGTGCTCTCTCTGTCAAATAAATAAAATCTTTAAAAAAAATAAAAATAAAAAATAATATTCCTGGATGTTAAAATCTCATCTCA
>NW_027984332.1:0-203 GCF_054177405.1 Leptonychotes weddellii
AAACTCTGTTGAAATCCCCACTCTAGTGTCATTTTCATTTCAGGTATACTTTTCAACTCCAGAATGTCTCTTTGTTTGCTTGCTTTTAATTATTCTTACCTCTTTATTAATACTCCCTGTAGTGAGACATCATTCTCAGACTTTCTCTTGACTTTCAAGGCATGGATTTCTTTACTTTAAAAATTTAGTCTGGGGGGGGCGGA
>NW_027984333.1:0-203 GCF_054177405.1 Leptonychotes weddellii
CTCTGTCCTGTTCAGGATGGGAATTCAGCCTCTGTCCTTGCCTCCCTGCTGGCTTGGACTCTGGATCCTGACTCCGTTTGGGAGCTCTCCACATGGACTTGCCCTCCCCATCCCCCACAAATGCCATGGCCCCACAGTCATCTAAACAGAGGGCTGGCCGCGGAATGGTGATTCTGTTCTCCAGAGAGGAGGCAGAAAGGCTC
>NW_027984334.1:0-203 GCF_054177405.1 Leptonychotes weddellii
GGGGGTAAAACATTGTCTGTAAGTCACAGCAATTAGACTGACTTCCTACTTCCTCACAGTAACAGTAAACGTGAGAAGTCAATGGAAAATAGTATTTTCAAAGTGGAACCTCTAATTTCATATCTAGCTGCCCTTTCCTTTAACTCTGAGGATGAATGTGATCATCTCTGGTGTAACAGGCCTCAGTATTTTATACACTTGCC
>NW_027984335.1:0-1064 GCF_054177405.1 Leptonychotes weddellii
ACCTTGACTCTCAACTTCATCTCTGGCATTTTGCTGCTTTAGAGCATAGAGAGCCTCCTTCTCTGCTAATTCTCGCTCCATTTCTTCCTTTTGTTTCTGCTGCTCCAGTTTGCCCTCCAGCTTTCTGATTTTCTCTTCGAACTCCTCTCTGATCTGCATTATCCGTCTCTCTAGCTCTGCTCTGTAAAAATCTTGTGTCACTTGGACTTGTTTCTGAATCTCCTCTTCGGCCTTTTGGAACATCTTATTGGTGAAGCACTTTCCTTTGTTCTCCACCATGACGCGCTGGACCAGCGCCAGCAGCTGCGTTCTCTGGGCCTCCTGCTCAGCTCCTGTCGCCCGATTGTTGAACAGGCAGTAGCGATCCCCAAACTCATCCACCAGCTCTCGCATGCTGTCTGGAGCGTGCTCTAAAAATTTATGGAAACTCATGCCCTCCAACTCATCTTTCCGGGTGAATAAGAGAATCATGTATCTCCTAGCTTGGGTTCCAAACATTTCCAGAACCTTCTTCGTGGACTTGAACTCTTCCTGCGTGTACCGGCCCAGCGAGACCACCAGGAGCAGAGCATGAGGCCCAGGGGAGGTCAGGAGGATGCAGTGAGCGATCTCCTTGCCAGTGTCAGCATCCCGTACCTCGGGGTCGAAAATGCCAGGCGTATCCACGACGACAAGTTCTCTCCCTTGCCACCGGATGCCCCCTTTCTTACAGACCTTGGTGACTGATTTTGCTGCAAGGCTGGAAAGAAACACTTTCTCTCCAAGGATGCTGTTGCCCGTTGCACTTTTTCCTGCTCCAGTCTTACCCACTAAGACAAGTCTCAGTTGTGCATCTCTGTGGTCTTGGGTTCCAAGCCCTGGGACATCAGGAAACAAAAGCCAGGGCATTAGGATGGACCTCTGGCCCTTTCCCCAGCAGGGCTCCTGTTCCATTCACACACTCCTCCTCTCTTGCCCTAAGCTCCCCTCCCGTGAGCGACCTCTGCACTCACAGGAACGCTACAGAAGGCCTTTCTACAGAAGCCCTATTGAAAGTCTACAGAAAGCCTGATGTTCCTCTTGCC
>NW_027984336.1:0-203 GCF_054177405.1 Leptonychotes weddellii
CTCAGCGGAGATCCTATTTCTCCCTCTCTCTCTGCCTGCCACTCTGCCTACTTGTGCTCTCTCTATCTCTCTGTCAAATAAATAAATAAAATCTTCAAAAAAAAAAGACTCCACCAGCCATTGCTGGTTTTCAAGAGGGAAGAAGGGGCCGTGAGCCGAGGCCTGTGGGCAACCTCGAGAAGCTGGAAAGGGCAGAGAATAAT
>NW_027984337.1:0-203 GCF_054177405.1 Leptonychotes weddellii
GGAGGGGTTAGCCTGGTGATGGGTATTAAAGAGAGCACGTTCTGCATGGAGCACTGGGTGTTAATACACAAACAATGAATCATGGAACACTACATCAAAAACTAATGATGTGATGTTTGGTGATTAACATAACATAATAATAATAATAAAAAAAGAGGTGGTCTACATGATTCTGTTCCTGCCTTGGTCACAGTTGTTTGGAC
>NW_027984338.1:0-203 GCF_054177405.1 Leptonychotes weddellii
AAGGGGTTAGCCCGGTGATGGGTATTAAGGAGGGCACGTACTGCATGGAGCACTGGGTGTTATACGAAAACAATGGATCATGGCTCGCCACATCAAAAACTAATGGTGTATTGTATGGTGACTAACATAACAAAACTAAAAAAAAAAATAGCAATGAATGGTAAATCAGCAAAGACATGCAAAACTGAAAAAGAAATACTTAC
>NW_027984339.1:0-203 GCF_054177405.1 Leptonychotes weddellii
ATAGATAATTACTAGTAGAGTAAAAAAAGTATAAGAAATATCCAAATCACAAGAAAAAAAATGAGAAAACTTAAACAGTTTAGCAAAATATCTCTTAAGAAATCTAGTAAGAAAGTATCAAAATCTATAGGATGTTGTGTAAATATTTCTTAGGAATATAAATGGAAATAAAAGAAGTAGAAAACAAAAAAAAAAAAAAGAAG
>NW_027984340.1:0-203 GCF_054177405.1 Leptonychotes weddellii
GTGAGATCGAATCATTGTTCAAGGTGATTAAGACAGAGTAATGGGCAGGAATATTTTTCCTAAAGAAATAGTGAAGGAAGTTGCTGTTGGATGAGGAAGTGAAGTGGATAAGGTCTGAGGATAGAAAAAGCAAAGGATTGGACTAGTTTCTTTTCATCTTTGCAAGAATTAACTTTTGGGGTGCCTGGGTGGCTCAGTCGTTG
>NW_027984341.1:0-203 GCF_054177405.1 Leptonychotes weddellii
TTCTTTTTTTTTTTTAAAAGATTTTATTTATTTATTTGAGACAGAGAGAATGAGAGACAGAGAGCATGAGAGGGAGGAGGGTCAGAGGGAGAAGCAGACTCCCTGCCGAGCAGGGAGCCCGATGCGGGACTCGATCCCGGGACTCCAGGATCATGACCTGAGCCGAAGGCAGTCGCTTAACCAACTGAGCCACCCAGGCGCCC
>NW_027984342.1:0-203 GCF_054177405.1 Leptonychotes weddellii
TCGGCTCAGGTCGTGATCCCCGGGTCCTGGGATTGAGCCCTGCATCGGGCTCCCTGCTCCGCGGGAAGCCTGCTCTCCCCCACTTCCCCTGCTGGTGTTCCCTCTCTCACTGTGTCTGTCTCTGTCAGATAAATAAATAAAATCTTTAAAAAAAAAAATGTTAAAATTAGTTTCACCTGTTTCTTTTAATTTTTTTTTTAAAG
>NW_027984343.1:0-203 GCF_054177405.1 Leptonychotes weddellii
TTGCTCATTTGCGTGCTGCCCCCTGCTGGCCCCGCAGGAGCTCAGATGCCTTTGTGCTGCTGTTAACCTTGACAGCATCATGGTCTTAACTGCCCGAAGTGCCTCATCCCGGGTCACCGCTATTGTAGAGAGGCCTTGATTGCTGCTAGAACCTGGATAGTTTGGGCAGTTCGAGACAAAAATGGAGTCTGGTGGAGAGCTTC
>NW_027984344.1:0-203 GCF_054177405.1 Leptonychotes weddellii
GGGGGTAAAACATTGTCTGTAAGTCACAGCAATTAGACTGACTTCCTACTTCCTCACAGTAACAGTAAACGTGAGAAGTCAATGGAAAATAGTATTTTCAAAGTGGAACCTCTAATTTCATATCTAGCTGCCCTTTCCTTTAACTCTGAGGATGAATGTGATCATCTCTGGTGTAACAGGCCTCAGTATTTTATACACTCGCC
>NW_027984345.1:0-203 GCF_054177405.1 Leptonychotes weddellii
CATGGAGTGGCCTGCATGAGGAGTAGCTCTGGAATGCACTGCAGCTCTGAAACCAGGCTCCTGACCAGGCATTACCTGGGCGCCTTATCTTGGCTCCATCCCTCAGCTCTGCACTCTACCCTACTCAGCACCACACCTCGGTTCCATAGGTCCCACGAAATGCGGATGGTTTTCCTTACCATACCGCAGCTCCATACCAGGGT
>NW_027984346.1:0-1063 GCF_054177405.1 Leptonychotes weddellii
AATCAGAACTTTTAAAAGTCTGCTCCGCCGAGGGACGTCACTCTGGTGGCTAAGCGGGGGGTGGAACCCTCGTGGGACAGTGTGGTCTCAGGACCCTCGGGGTCACAGAAAGACTGGGGGTGCCTGAGTGCGGCAGAGCTCCCAGGTACCGGAGCGGGGAAGCCGGCTGCAGAGGCGGAGCCCAGGCGCGGGCTCTCAGCTCGGGGTTGCCGTAAACCGTGATCCGCGGCACAGTCGGGCCACTGCTCCTCCAGCAGGGACCCAACAAGCGGCAGATCCGGGGAGACTCACCTTCTTCCCCTGGGAGGAGAGGTGCGGGAGCGCACCGCAGGGAACTGCTGGGTTTGGAGACTCCACATGGGGTCGGGTGCCAGAGATAGAAACGCACGGTCACAGGCCGGCTGAGCATGGAGTGCAGCCACTGGAGACCGGGGAGATGGGAGTGACTGATGGCTTTTCTCTGGGGGGGCACTGAGGAGCGGGGCCCTGAGTTCTCGGCTCCTCCGAGGCAGGGATTGGGTGGCCGCCATTTTCACTCTCCACCTCCAAAGCTGTGCGGAAAGCTTGCAGGGAACAAAAGCTCCCGAAAGCAAACCCGAGCTGATTACTTAGGCTGGACCGGGCAAGGGCGGGGCAATTCCGCCTCGGGCAAAGACATTTGGGAACCACGGCAACAGGCCCCTTCCCCAGAAGATCAGCGAGAACAGCCGGCCAAGACCAAGTTTACCCATCAATGAAAACGGCAGAACTCCAGCGCTAGGGGAACAATGCACATAGAATCCATGGCTTTTTTTTACCATGATTCTTTAGTCTTTCAAAGTTAATTTTTTTTAACTGTCTTTTTTTTTTAATTTTTCTTTTTCCCTTTTTCAACCAGCATCTTATCAATCCCTTTTTTAAAAAAACATTTTTATTTTTCATTTTTAGAGTCATATTCTATCCCTTCATAGTAGTTACCCGTATTTTTGGCATATATATATAAGTTGTTCTCTCTTTAAAATTTTGAGATAGTTTCTTCTAACAGATCAAAATATACCCTAAATCTCCAGTGTACGGTTTTTTT
>NW_027984347.1:0-203 GCF_054177405.1 Leptonychotes weddellii
AAAGTCTGTTGAAATCCCCACTCTAGTGTCATTTTCATTTCAGGTATACTTTTCAACTCCAGAATGTCTCTTTGTTTGCTTGCTTTTAATTATTCTTACCTCTTTATTAATACTCCCTGTAGTGAGACATCATTCTCAGACTTTCTCTTGACTTTCAAGGCATGGATTTCTTTACTTTAAAAATTTAGTCTGGGGGGGGCGGA
>NW_027984348.1:0-203 GCF_054177405.1 Leptonychotes weddellii
AGAGGGGGGAGGGTTAGAGGGAGAAGCAGGCTCCTCACCGAGCAGGGAGCCCGATGCGGGACTCGATCCAGGGACTCCAGGATCGTGACCTGAGCCGAAGGCAGTCGCTCAACCAACTGAGCCACCCAGGCGCCCTGTTTATTGTATATTGAGAACATTAAGCATTTGCCATAAATGGTGCAAATGTTTTCCACAGTTTGTCA
>NW_027984349.1:0-203 GCF_054177405.1 Leptonychotes weddellii
CACAGATATATTCACAACATTCCAACCCAAAGCAACAAAATACACATTCTTCTCTAGTGTCCCTGGAACATTCTCCAGAATAGATCACATCCTAGGTCACAAATCAGGTCTCAACCAGTACCAAAAGATTGGGATCATTCCCTGCATATTTTCAGACCACAATGCTTTGAAACTAGAACTCAATCACAAGAGGAAAGTCAGAA
>NW_027984350.1:0-203 GCF_054177405.1 Leptonychotes weddellii
TTTTTTTTTTTAAAGATTTATTTATTTATTTATTTGAGACAGAGAGAATGAGAGAGAGAGAGCACATGAGAGGGGGGAGGGTCAGAGGCAGAAGCAGGCTCCCTGCCGAGCAGGGAGCCCGATGCGGGACTCGATCCCGGGACTCCAGGATCATGACCTGAGCCGAAGGCAGTCGCTTAACCAACTGAGCCACCCAGGCGCCC
>NW_027984351.1:0-203 GCF_054177405.1 Leptonychotes weddellii
TTAGTTGACCATAGAGTGGTGGGTACATTTCTGGGTTCTCTCTTCTGTTCCATTGATCTATGTGTCTGTTTTTGTGCCAGTACCATACTGTCTTGATGATGACAGCTTTGTAATGTAGCTGGAAGTACGGAATTGTGATGCCACCAGCTTTGGTTTTCTTTTTCAGCATTCCTCTGGCGATTCGGGGTCTTTTCTGGTTTCTT
>NW_027984352.1:0-203 GCF_054177405.1 Leptonychotes weddellii
TTTTTTTTTTTTAAAGATTTTATTTATTTATTTGAGAGAGAGGATGAGAGGAGAGAGAGAGCACATGAGAGGGGGGAGGGTCAGAGGGAGAAGCAGACTCCCTGCCGAGCAGGGAGCCCGATGCGGGACTCGATCCAGGGACTCCAGGATCATGACCTGAGCCGAAGGCAGTCGCTTAACCAACTGAGCCACCCAGGTGCCCA
>NW_027984353.1:0-203 GCF_054177405.1 Leptonychotes weddellii
CCTGGGTGGCTCAGTTGGTTAAGCGACTGCCTTCAGCTCAGGTCATGATCCTGGAGTCCCAGGATCGAGTCCCGCATCGGGCTCCCCGCTCAGCGGGGGGTCTGCTTCTCCCTCTGATTCCCTTCCCTCTCGTGCTCTCTCTCTCTCATTCTCTCTCTCACTCTCAAATAAATAAATAAAATCTTTAAAAAAAAAAAAAAAAA
>NW_027984354.1:0-203 GCF_054177405.1 Leptonychotes weddellii
ACTTGCTCATGATGAGTGTATCTGTCTACACAAGGACTTGTTCATGAATGAGTGCATCTGCCCGCATAAGGACTTGTTCATGAATGAGTGCCTCTGCCGACACAAGGACTTGTTCATGAGTGAGTGTATCTACCCATGCAAGGACCTGTTCATGAATAAGTGCATCTGCCCACACAAGGACTTGTTCATGAATGAGTGTATCT
>NW_027984355.1:0-203 GCF_054177405.1 Leptonychotes weddellii
GTCTGTCCAGGAGACCTAATACCAGTGCCTTTGCCTGAGCCTTCCCCACCACCCCCCACTATCTTCTCACCTAACCCAATGACCTCTTTAGCTGACTTTTTCTTACCCTCACCCCCCAGGCACTCCCTGCCCCTACAGCCAAAACCTTGGGATTCGGAATTCCCAGTGACCCATTCCATACCCCAGCCCCTTGCCTTTCCCCC
>NW_027984356.1:0-203 GCF_054177405.1 Leptonychotes weddellii
AAAAAAAAAAAATCTACTTGCTGATGGACTCTGGGCCCACGTTGAGGCTGCTAACAGTGTCAAACATGCTGAATGTGTGGAACAGGAAGGGAGGGGTCATGACACAAGATGTTTGTATTCATTTTGCAGGGAGAGGAATCGCCAAGGTGAAGCTCACCTCCTTCTCTGAGCGCCTTTCCCTGCAGGAGAGGACCGCTGGCCTC
>NW_027984357.1:0-1063 GCF_054177405.1 Leptonychotes weddellii
CTCTTGTAAAAGCTATTCTCCGCGGGACAAGTGAAATCATTAAAGCTGCATTTTTCACTTAAAAATGAATATACATAGGGGCGCCTGGGTGGCTTAGTACATTAACCGTCTGCATTCGGCTCAGGTCATGACCCCAGGGTCGTGGGATTATGTTCCTCGTGGGGCGCCCTGCTCAGCGTGGGGCCTTTTTCTCCCTCTTCTGCTGCTCACCTGCTCTTTCTCTCTCCGACAAATAAGTAAAATCTTTTTTAAAACATGCTTATAAATAGAGGTACCTGGGTGGCGCACTCAGTTGATTGTCCAACTCTTAGTTTCAGCTCAGGTGGTGATCTTGGGGTCCTGAGATCGACCCCCTACCCTGTTGGGCTACATGCTCCGCAGGCAGTCTGCCTGGGAGTCTCTCTCCCTTTACCCCTCCCAATAGCCCCCCTTTTTCTCTCTAGGGTAGATAAATATTTTAAAAAAATAAAAATCAATACAAATAAACCTCTACTACTTTCTTCCTGCACCCCATTATTTCCCCTTGTCCAACTCTTCGCTGTCTGCCCTGTATCAGTACAGGTCTTCCATAAGCTTCCATAAGCTGGTCTCCTCAGCCACCACTTTCAGTCCCGATGTCTCAGAACATTGCTCTCCAATTTTTTTATATGTCAGTTTATGTTATTATTCCCTTTTGAGAAAAGCTAGATAGGCCCTAATTCCAGTAAGTATTTGCTGACCTACCATTAACCAGACCCTGAGCTCACAGCAAGGCAGGGAGGAAGGCGGGGCCGCACCCTGGCTGAGCCAGCCCTGCCCACACCCCGGTGCCCCTCAGGCCTCTGTTCCCGCCCAGATTCCCTGGATGAGGGAAAGGATTTGCACCCTCCTGGCTCCATCGGCGGTGGAGGACGACTGCTGCCGGGAGCGTGGGCTTCCCCCCGCCCCGGCCAGGCACAGCTGAAGGGGCCGTGGAGCCACGGAGAAGAGGGGCTCCAGACCCTGCGGGCACACGGGCACAAGCCGGGGCCCGGCCTTTCCATCGCGCCCAGCCCTTCATCCCTCTGAGCCTCGAGTTCTTCCC
>NW_027984358.1:0-203 GCF_054177405.1 Leptonychotes weddellii
TGGCTGGCCTCTATTAACCAAGTCAGACATCTGAGAAAGGAACTAGGCCAACTTGCATCCCAACTAGGGGCATAATTAGAAAGAAGGGAAGCTATAACAATCCATAAACACATCAGATATTCCTTAAGGATTTAATAAAAGACTAGGACAAAGGGGACTTATATCTCCACCTGCCCTTGCCAGGCCCAGCATCAGCTGAAATT
>NW_027984359.1:0-203 GCF_054177405.1 Leptonychotes weddellii
GCCGGCGTCGCGTGCGGTCACTACTAGAGCATAGTCCGCCACGCTCTCTCGGTCCAGGCCGCTGTCCAGCACCAGCGAATAGTAGTTCTTGAAGGTGGACACCAGCTTGAAGGGGACATGGGGTGTTAGTGAGCAGGTCACCTGCCCGTTGGCGCCGGAGTCACGGTCGGACACGCTGATCAGGGCGATGACAGTGCCCACCT
>NW_027984360.1:0-203 GCF_054177405.1 Leptonychotes weddellii
CCTGGGTGGCTCAGTTGGTTAAGCGACTGCCTTCGGCTCAGGTCATGATCCTGGAGTCCCGGGATCAAGTCCCGCATCGGGCTCCCTGCTCGGCAGGGAGCCTGCTTCTCCCTCTGACCCTCCCCCCTCTCATTTGCTCTCTGTCTCTCTCATTCTCTCTGTCTCAAATAAATAAATAAAATCTTTAAAAAAAAAAAAAGAAA
>NW_027984361.1:0-203 GCF_054177405.1 Leptonychotes weddellii
TGATACACACACACACACACACACACAGAGGAATATTATGCAACCACTAAGAAAAAAAAAAAGAATGAAACCTACCATTTGCAACAACATGGATGGACCTCAGGGGCATTATGTTTCATGAAATAAGCCAGACAGAAAAAGACAAATGCCATATTATCTCACTTACATGAAGAGTCTAAAATTAAAAAAAAAAAAAAAAAGTT
>NW_027984362.1:0-203 GCF_054177405.1 Leptonychotes weddellii
GGGCCTGGCTGTACCGGGTCCGCCGTCCGTCGACGGTGGGGGCCCAGAGCAGGGTCCACCCCTCAGGACCCTCTGTGCTGTCCGTCTGGCACTGGCCGTGGCCAGGCCCAGCAAAGCCGGGGGCCAGGCGTGCGGGGCGGCCTCAGGGGGTCCCCGGGAGGAGGGAGCAGCACAGATGCCCTCGCCCGCCCCCCCCCCCCCCC
>NW_027984363.1:0-203 GCF_054177405.1 Leptonychotes weddellii
GAGCCAAGTCAGGATGGACAGAGCAACCCTCCATCCCAGTTTGCCCAGGACAGTCCTTTTTTCTTTTTTATGTTATGTTAATCACCATACATTACATCATCAGTTTTTGATGTACTGTTCCATGATTCATTGTTTGCATATAACATCCAGTGCTCCATGCAGAACGTGCCCTCTTTAATACCCATCACCAGGCTAACCCCTCC
>NW_027984364.1:0-203 GCF_054177405.1 Leptonychotes weddellii
AAATGGAATCAGTGTACTTCATATTCAATTCATGAGTTTGGAATGTTACAGTTGAGAAAAAACCTAAATGTTTCACCTCATGGCTGGATATTGCTATAAAACACAAATATTAAATCAGAAGAAAAAGTTTATTAAATTATTGAATGAGGTTGATTAAATTTTGGAGAGATAGAAGAGTTCACAAAGATAAACATGAGGAGATT
>NW_027984365.1:0-203 GCF_054177405.1 Leptonychotes weddellii
AGAGAGATGTTCAGGAAGCGTTACTAATGAAAACCCGACTCCAAAAACTATTTTGTAACCTTTCTGTGCAAGACTTCAGAGTCTACTTAGATGCCACGTCAATCACTGGTTATCTGAGTTTACTGCATGGTAGCTGCCGAGCAGCCCATTAGAAGGTCAAGTTGCTAAAGGCGATCTTGGAGCAAAGAGGGGTGGGGACGTGG
>NW_027984366.1:0-203 GCF_054177405.1 Leptonychotes weddellii
TTCGGCATGGAGCACTGGGTGTTATGCACAAACAATGAATCATGGAACACTTCATCTAGAACTAATGATGTAATGTTTGGGGATTAACATAAGAATAAAAAAAAAAAAGAAAAAAAATAAATAAAATCTTTAAACAAACAAACAAAAAACACTCAAAATACATCACAGACTTAAATGTAAAACGTAAAACTGTAAAACTTTTA
>NW_027984367.1:0-203 GCF_054177405.1 Leptonychotes weddellii
ACACACACACACACACACACTCTCTCTCTCTCTTCATGACCTGGCCTGAGCCTCCCTCTTTCCTCATGAGTCCTGCCATTCCTCTCTCTCTCTCTCTCTCTCAAACACACACACACACACACACACACACTTACTTCATGACCTGGCCTGAGCCTCCCTCTTTCCTGAGTCCTGCCATTCCTCTCTCTCTCTCTCTCTCTCTC
>NW_027984368.1:0-203 GCF_054177405.1 Leptonychotes weddellii
TTTATTTATTTATTTATTTATTTTTATTCTTATGTTAATCCCCATACATTACATCATTAGTTCTAGATGAAGTGTTCCATGATTCATTGTTCGTGCACAACACCCAGTGCTCCATGCAGAACGTGCCCTCCTCAATACCCACCACCAGGCCAACCCATCCTCCCACCCCCCTCCCCTCTAGAACCCTCAGTTTGTTTTTCAGA
>NW_027984369.1:0-203 GCF_054177405.1 Leptonychotes weddellii
TCTCTCTCTCTCCCTCTGCTTCTCCTCTCTCTCTCTAATAAGTAAACACATAATTAAGGACAAATAAAAGCAAAATTGTGACTGTGATAGTGCAAGAAGGAAATACATATTTCTATGGCAGAAAATGATATCTAAGTTAGGATCTGAAGGAAGAGGAGTTATTTACTGGATAAAATGTGCTTTTTGTGGCTGGGGGGGGGCTT
>NW_027984370.1:0-203 GCF_054177405.1 Leptonychotes weddellii
GGGCGTAAAACATTGTCTGTAAGTCACAGCAATTAGACTGACTTCCTACTTCCTCACAGTAACAGTAAACGTGAGAAGTCAATGGAAAATAGTATTTTCAAAGTGGAACCTCTAATTTCATATCTAGCTGCCCTTTCCTTTAACTCTGAGGATGAATGTGATCATCTCTGGTGTAACAGGCCTCAGTATTTTATACACTTGCC
>NW_027984371.1:0-203 GCF_054177405.1 Leptonychotes weddellii
TATTGAGGAGGGCACGTTCTGCATGGAGCATTGGGTGTTATGCACAAACAATGAATCATGGAACACTTCATCTAAAACTAATGATGTAATGTATGGGGATTAACATAAGAATAAAAAAAAAAAAGAAAAGAAATCAGGGGGAGGAGGAACACTTCTGTACTTGTTTTATGAATTCAGTGTAATTCTGACACCAAAACAAAATA
>NW_027984372.1:0-203 GCF_054177405.1 Leptonychotes weddellii
CCCCCAGAAGACAGGCTGGGAAAACAAGAGGCCAGCAACCCTAAGGTCCCAAGAAAACAGGTGCATCTTGCTTGGGTTCTGGTCAATAATTTGGACTCTATACATTCCCTCAAACACCCATCAACAGAATGACTAGGAGGAGGAGCCCCCAAAACAGAAAAGACTCAGAGATTATGACTTATGCTGCAGATTTACAAATGGAT
>NW_027984373.1:0-203 GCF_054177405.1 Leptonychotes weddellii
GCCTGGGTGGCTCAGTCGGTTGAGCGACTGCCTTCGGCTCGGGTCATGATCCCAGGGTCCTGGGATCGAGTCCCACATCGGGCTCCCTGCTCTGCGGGGAGCCTGCTTCTCCCTCTCCCACTCCCCCTGCTTGTGTTCCCTCTCTCGCTGTGTCTCTCTCTGTCAAATAAATAAATAAAATCTTTAAAAAAAAAAAAAAAGAA
>NW_027984374.1:0-203 GCF_054177405.1 Leptonychotes weddellii
TCCTTCTACCAAGTGAGAGTTTGCACTGGGAATCTTGGGCAATGGTAATGATAATTGTTATTGTAATTATAATAAGATAATTATAAATCATTAAAACATATACATACATTAAATATGTATTGTTTTATAAATACGTAAAATAAAAATAAAATTACTTTTTAAATTTCCATTTACTAAATACCTGCTGTATGTCAGGGCCGATG
>NW_027984375.1:0-203 GCF_054177405.1 Leptonychotes weddellii
AACACCCTGGGGTGGGGGGAGCATTTATTAACATATAACCTTGTTTGTGCTTTTGCCTGTCCCCTATGAGATTCATTGGGATTTCCATGAAAATTTTAAAGAAAAAAATTTTCCTCTTGAATTTCTTTTTCATACATATAAAAAATTTTCTTTCTTCAGTATAAATCTGAAGGGAACAATGTTCTATGTGTTTATTAGACAAC
>NW_027984376.1:0-203 GCF_054177405.1 Leptonychotes weddellii
GTGTTAAATAAATAAAATCTTTAAAAAAAGAAAAGAAAAATAAATATTTCAGTATCTGGAATGAAGACAGACTAAGAAATATTTTTGCTCTACAATGAGACAAAGAGTGAAATTGCCCTGTAATTATTCCTGAATCACAGTGCAACTTAAGTTCTTGGAAACAGGAGCAATCTGTTGGTTAGTGGATGACTGTTGCCCCTGGT
>NW_027984377.1:0-203 GCF_054177405.1 Leptonychotes weddellii
CTCTGTCCTGTTCAGGATGGGAATTCAGCCTCTGTCCTTGCCTCCCTGCTGGCTTGGACTCTGGATCCTGACTCCGTTTGGGAGCTCTCCACATGGAGTTGCCCTCCCCATCCCCCACAAATGCCATGGCCCCACAGTCATCTAAACAGAGGGCTGGCCGCGGAATGGTGATTCTGTTCTCCAGAGAGGAGGCAGAAAGCCTC
>NW_027984378.1:0-1063 GCF_054177405.1 Leptonychotes weddellii
CCTCCAATTTCCCCCCCTTCATTCTTCCCCTCCTGCTACCTTCTTCTTCTTTTTTTTTTCTTAACATATATTGCATTATTTGTTTCAGAGGTACAGATCTGAGATTCAACAGTCTTGCACACTTCACAGCACTCACCATAGCACACGCCCTCCCCAGTGTCTATCACCCAGTCACCCCACCCCCCACTCCAGCAACCCTCAGTTTGTTTCCTGCGATTAGGAATTGAAGAGGAATGTTCTTGAAAGCCCTGTGCCACTGCCCTGCTACCACTTTTCTCTAACGACTCCTTAGTCAGGGCTATTTTCTGGAAGGCCTGATGGCATAAGCTGAACAGTGGCTCCAAACTTAAGGCCTGTGCAGCTGAGGGTGAGTTATCCTCAAGCTGAAGCCTGAGGCAGAAGGGACCACGGTGTGTGGGTGAACACAGGCGCTGGTCAAGACAGGGCGAGGGGCTCTGACGTGGGGCATGGCTGGCTTCCAATCCAGGCTCTGCTGTGACTGGCTGGATGCCCCTGGGCACGCTTTTTACTTCTGAAAGCTTCAATTTCCTCATCTGTATAATGTGGATAATGTTAGTGCCTCCCCGCCGAGAGGCCCGGTGAAGGGGAAACCGAGGTGGGGACGTCTGACCCCGTTGGCGGTCTACGGGGAGTGCCATGAGGATGCTAATCTTTGCAGACTCTGGCACAGTGTTGTGGGGAGAAGCCTGGCAAAACTGACATCCCCCCAGGTACCATGTGCCCTTAACTATATCACCAAATCTCATGGCACAATTGTGAGGATTAAACACGGTAACATGTGTCGGGGGCTTAGTGCACTGCTCTCCAATAATGGCTTGATAAACATAAGCAAAAAGGCTCAGTAAATACAAAATACTATTAGCTAGAACGAATAATCCATGAAGGAAACTCTGGATGAGGTTTCTAGGCCATAGACACTGCTGTATGTCAGCCTTGCTCCCATTAAAAAAAAAAAAAATCCACTTAATTTTTATGCCACAAAATGCCACCCTGAATTTATTCTAGTGATCAAATGTCACAACCAAACAAGCCAAAAGCACTG
>NW_027984379.1:0-203 GCF_054177405.1 Leptonychotes weddellii
CTAAGTTTGTTCTCAAGAGAAATCGGTACATATTTCCATCAGAAGACATGTTCATAGCAGCATTATTCTTTTTTTTTTATTATTCTTATGTTAATCCCCATACATTACATCATTAGTTTTAGATGAAGTGTTCCATGATTCATTGTTTGTGCATAACACCCAGTGCTCCATGCAGAATGTGCCCTCCTCAATACCCACCACCA
>NW_027984380.1:0-203 GCF_054177405.1 Leptonychotes weddellii
GATGGAAGGGCTCTCAGAACGCGACAGGAGGGCGTATTTCCTGCGACACTTTGGAGGGGAGGCTCAGGCGCTGCGCGCTTTCCACCTGATGAAGAGCAATGCGGCGCTGTTCCGCATGGGCGCGGCGCCCGCCGTGTGCTGGATGGTGTGCACCTGCCTGAGGCTGCAGATGGACGAGGGCGAGGACCCCCGCCCCACCCGCC
>NW_027984381.1:0-203 GCF_054177405.1 Leptonychotes weddellii
GCTTACTATGATGGACTTACCACCATTTTCATTAGAATTGTATTAATCATTAGGAAAATGTTTGTTAGCTAAAGAGCCTGAGAGACCCCTCTAAACACAGTAGGAATTCTTTGTTCCTCATTCTCTTCTCTTTTTTTTAATTTTTTTATTATTATGTTATGTTAATCACCATACATTACATCATTAGTTTTTTTTTTTTAAAG
>NW_027984382.1:0-203 GCF_054177405.1 Leptonychotes weddellii
GACATCCAAATGGCCAACAGACACATGAAAAAGTGCTCAATATCGCTCAGCATCAGGGAAATCCAAATCAAAACCTCAATGAGATACCACCTCACACCAGTCAGAATGGCTAAAATTAACAAGTCAGGAAACGACAGATGTTGGCGGGGATGCGGAGAAAGGGGAACCCTCCTACACTGTTGGTGGGAATGCAAGCTGGTGCA
>NW_027984383.1:0-203 GCF_054177405.1 Leptonychotes weddellii
TGTGTGTGTGTGTGTGTGTGTGTGTGTGTGTGTGTGTGCCAGTACCATACTGTCTTGATTACCACAGCTTTATAGTATATCTTGAAATCTGGGATTGTGACACCTCCAGTTTTGTTCTTCTTTTTCAAGATTGCTTTGGCTATTCAGGTCTTTTGTGGTTCTGTACAAATTTTAGTATTATTTCTTCTAGTTCTGTGAAAAAT
>NW_027984384.1:0-203 GCF_054177405.1 Leptonychotes weddellii
TTCCCCCCCTCCCCTTTCCAAACCAGGCTCTTTGGAAGGAAGTCACTACATATAGCCCACACTTAAGGAGTAAGGAGTTATGTTCCCCCCTCCTTTAGAGCAAAGTACCTACATAAGTTATTTCAAATTCTTCTGCATGGGAGATACTTAATTGTTCAATTCCAGTATATATGTACAGTAGTATCTGAATTGTTAACTTATAC
>NW_027984385.1:0-203 GCF_054177405.1 Leptonychotes weddellii
TTTTTTTTTTTTTTTTTTTTTAAAGATTTTATTTATTTATTTGAGAGAGAGAATGAGATAGAGAGAGCATGAGAGGGGGTAGAGTCAGAGGGAGAAGCAGACTCCCCGCTGAGCAGGGAGCCCGATGCGGGACTCGATCCCGGGACTCCAGGATCATGACCTGAGCCGAAGGCAGTTGCTTAACCAACTGAGCCACCCAGGCA
>NW_027984386.1:0-203 GCF_054177405.1 Leptonychotes weddellii
TTCTTTTCTTCGATCTCCTGTTGAGTTTGTAGGTGTTCAGAATGGTTTGATCCCTATCCAGCTGAATTCCTGAGAGGAGACAAAATCCAGGTCTCCTACTCCTCCGCCATCTTGCTCCGCCCCTCTAGGATCTTTATTATAGTATGTTCGACACTGAGGTCTGTGAGGGATCCAGGATGTACTTTTGAGTGTGATGTGAGGTA
>NW_027984387.1:0-203 GCF_054177405.1 Leptonychotes weddellii
GCACGTGTAACCTTTAGTCCCTAGGCTTCCAGGTTTCCCTTCTGTACTGGTCACTTTGTCCTCCAGGCCATTCAGGATGGCTTGAGATTGGTTCTTTTCCACATAGCCCACATCTGGCTTGCAGAAAATCATGAGCCTTTGCCTCCTCTCTCTTTTCTCTCTGACTGAAAGGAAAGGAGAAACACCACAGCTCTTCAAATCTC
>NW_027984388.1:0-203 GCF_054177405.1 Leptonychotes weddellii
GGGAGGATGGGTTAGCCTGGTGATGGGTATTGAGGAGGGCACATTCTGCATGGAGCACTGGGTGTTATGCACAAACAATGAATCATGGAACACTACCTCGAAAACTAATGATGTAATGTATGGGGATTAACATAAGAATAAAAAAATTTTAAAAAACAATGTCTGTTTTGCTTAAACAGGTTAGAATGGGGTTTCTTTCACTG
>NW_027984389.1:0-1063 GCF_054177405.1 Leptonychotes weddellii
GGGCCACTGTGTGAAATGCGTGCACTGATTTGCATGACATCTACTTCCTTCTGTGTCATGGGGCTGTCCAACTTCATCCTCGGTGAACCCCAGAACAAGCACCCTGTGCTCGGCAGAGACTCTCCTTCTCTTCCGTGGGAGCGGGGAGATGGGATAATCCAGGCAATTGGTAACTGGATGGTTTCGCTCCAGCTGTTTGTGCTGGTTTCAGAAGGACCCTCCTAAAGCAAGTGTCTCCAGCACAGGGGGGCCCTGAGGGTTGGCTCTGGCGGATGGGACAGCTCAGGGAAAAGTGTTCCCCTCGGGCTGCCCATGCAGGCTCCGGAGAGTCAAGTATGGAGCCTCCATGGTCCAGAAAGAGAATGGGATGGGTCCTGAGGAATCCAGGGAATGCCACGTCTGCATTGTGTTGGCACCAGGCACTCACTCTGCAAACAAAACTCTGATGTCCCCACCTCGCGCCACCACAGGCAGAGATGACAGACACACGGGGGATGCAGGGGACACACCTGGCCGGGTCGGGTCCCGGCTCTGAGGCCTCTGTGCCTGAGCTCCCTGGGCTGCCGAGGAGCAAAATCACACCATTTGTGCTGTGTGCAGACTAAAGTAATTCCTGCCCGGGGCCCCTTGTACCTCGTTTGTCTCCTAAAGCAGCAAGTAGGGCTCTGCAGGGCACGGGTCGTGGGGGCCACCCTATCATCCCACCACCCCCACCTCAGGCTGGTGCACACTCCCCGTTTGGCCACCCCAGCCCCCAACCCACCTCAGGGAGCACAGAGCAGGGTGCCGGACGGGCACGGACCCCGGCACGTGCGGGGCGGTAAGAGGAACATTCCAGAGCACCAGGGTGGAGTGGGCCCACTGTGCACCAGCCTCCAAGGCAGACTCCGAGACGGAGCTGAGCTTTGCAGGAAGGCGTACTCCCAGAGGGGGTGAGGGCGCTCACGTGGCAGGGACGGGACTGGGGAGGCTTCTCTGTGCTGAGTTCACAGCGAGTGGCCTGAGGCAGGTCCAGAGGGGGTGGCAGGAGGCTGCACAGACGGGCCTGGTGGCCCCGACCGAC
>NW_027984390.1:0-203 GCF_054177405.1 Leptonychotes weddellii
AGCGTTAATATTTATGTACATATTTCTTGTGCTTGCCTTATTTCCCAAGTTAAGCTATAATACCAGTAGACACCTTTTTTTTTAAGATTTATTTATTTTAGAGAGAGAGTGCAAACAAAAGGGAGAGGGGGAGAGAGAGCATCTCAAGCAGACTCCCCATGAGTGCAGAACCCAACACAGGGCTCAATCCCAGGACCCCAAGG
>NW_027984391.1:0-203 GCF_054177405.1 Leptonychotes weddellii
TCAGAGGTGAAGTCTGGAAACGAAGCGGGTGCCCGCATTTCAGACCGCTTACCTTCCCGTCCCTGCGGTGTTTGGCCTGGGAAGGCCAGTCAGAACAATGCAGTACACAGGCCAGTGTCCAACGAGCCCTCACTCTCTTCCTTCCTTCCTGGCCCGGACAGTGCCAACACAACGCCACAGCTGAGTAAGGAAGGTTCCCGGTG
>NW_027984392.1:0-203 GCF_054177405.1 Leptonychotes weddellii
GAGCTCCAGCCCCACAGTACCTGGTGCTGCCACAGCGCAACAGCAGCATGGAATGTTCGAGTGTTGGCAGGGTCGATGCATATGGTGGTGGAGGCTTATGTCACAGGAGTATCACCTCCTCTCCAGCTCCTGGGGCAGGGACATGTGAGATACCTGGTCGGTATTACAGGGCTCCCACCCATTTCTTTTTTTTTTTTTTTAAA
>NW_027984393.1:0-203 GCF_054177405.1 Leptonychotes weddellii
TTACTTGACCATAGAGTGGTGGGTACATTTCTGGGTTCTCTCTTCTGTTCCATTGATCTATGTGTCTGTTTTTGTGCCAGTACCATACTGTCTTGATGATGACAGCTTTGTAATGTAGCTGGAAGTACGGAATTGTGATGCCACCAGCTTTGGTTTTCTTTTTCAGCATTCCTCTGGCGATTCGGGGTCTTTTCTGGTTTCTT
>NW_027984394.1:0-203 GCF_054177405.1 Leptonychotes weddellii
GGTTTGGGGTGGCTGGGTGATAGACATTGGGGAAGGTATGTGCTATGGTGAGTGCTGTGAATTGTGTAAGACTACTGAATCACAGACCTGTACCTCTGAAACGAATAATACATTATATGTTAAAAAGAAGAAGAAGAAGAAGAAGATAGTAGGAAGGGAAAACTGGAGGGGGGGAAATTGGAGGGGGAGATGAACCATGAGAG
>NW_027984395.1:0-203 GCF_054177405.1 Leptonychotes weddellii
TTTTTTTTTTTTTTTTTAAAGATTTTATTTATTTATTTGAGACAGAGAGAATGAGAGAGAGAGAGCACATGAGAGGGGGGAGGGTCAGAGGGAGAAGCAGGCTCCCTGCAGAGCAGAGAGCCCGATGCGGGACTCGATCCAGGGACTCCAGGATCATGACCTGAGCCGAAGGCAGTCGCTTAACCAACTGAGCCACCCAGGCG
>NW_027984396.1:0-203 GCF_054177405.1 Leptonychotes weddellii
AAATTGGTGGATTTGTTTCTTGCAGGTCTGTTAATTTTTGTTTTTTTGTTTTGTTTTTGTTTTTTGTTTTTTTGATTTTTTTTTATTCTTATGTTAATCCCCATACATTACATCATTAGTTCTAGATGAAGTGTTCCATGATTCATTGTTTGTGCATAACACCCAGTGCTCCATGCAGAATGTGCCCTCCTCAATACCCACCA
>NW_027984397.1:0-203 GCF_054177405.1 Leptonychotes weddellii
CACGTTCTTTTGTTTTTAAAAGGGAAAAGGAACCTTTGTATTTAACTTTAAGAAAAAAATTTTCCTTTCACTTTGCATGTCAATCAAGTCCACATAACCAAATTGTGTCATCATCTTATACCAGGCTAAACAGTGGCATTAAGACAATACTACTTACCAGGGCGCCTGGGTGCCTCAGTCAGTTGATTTTGGCTCAGGTTGCG
>NW_027984398.1:0-203 GCF_054177405.1 Leptonychotes weddellii
GCGCCTGGGTGGCTCAGTTGGTTAAGCGACTGCCTTCGGCTCAGGTCATGATCCTGGAGTCCCGGGATCGAGTCCCGCATCGGGCTCCCTGCTCGGCAGGGAGTCTGCTTCTCCCTCTGACCCTCCTCCCTCTCATGCTCTCTGTCTCTCATTCTCTCTGTCTCAAATAAATAAATAAAATCTTAAAAAAAAAAAAAATACCC
>NW_027984399.1:0-203 GCF_054177405.1 Leptonychotes weddellii
TCCGATGAATCAACAGATTAAGGCAACTCTGTCCATTTGGTAGAATGAAAACCTTTTATAAATGCAGTTTCCTCTCCTCTTCCTAATAGCGGACTGTTGACAATGTAGGAAAAATTCTCATTTCTACCCAAGGCAATTGTAAACAAACAAACAAAAAAAACCAGCCTCATAAAACACTGCAACATTTCTGCTCACTTATACAT
>NW_027984400.1:0-1063 GCF_054177405.1 Leptonychotes weddellii
ACAGGATAGCCTGGTCCCTAAAGCCTCAAAGGTCATGGCCAGCTTTCTGGCCCCTGAATGCTGCACTGGCACATTAGGCTAGGGTACGCAGACCAGCTAAGCCCGGCTCCTGAGCGTACGTCCTTAGGGCAAAGCCAACATCCTGAAGTACCCTGGCAACAACAGCCAAGTATGCCAAGTGCCAGCAAGGGCTAAAGACAGACATAGGCATCCTGTTAGTAGGGCACGACGGGATGCTCTTCTCAGGACAATCCGGGGCAAGCCCCACCATCGTAAGCTACAGAACAGTCAGGCCTGGCGCCTTAGGGTTGAGAGGATAGGTGGTCTTATAAAACTAAGACCTTCGGACTCCTTTGTTCCCACCCCACACCTGAAAAAGATGACACACAGACATAGCCCAGAGCCTCTCCAACGCTGGTGCTTTGCTAGTTTAGGACCCAATCCAAGGCACCCCAAGCACCCTGCAAGCCCTCACCCCTACATTGCCCTGCACTGAACTGTAGCTTCCCAGAAGACCAGACCTTCTCCTAGCAACTCCCATTACAGTTCATGTGTTGTCATTATGTCATCAACAGGCCTCTGAGGGTTGTTCTAGCTTCTTACCCATGTCACAGGTAACCGAAGCGTAGAGGTTAAGCAATCGCCTAAGGTCACACAGCTGGTTAAGTGGGGAACCAGGGCTCAAACCCAGGTCTATCCAATCTAAAGGTTATGCTCTTAACCTCTATGTTCCCTGTTCCTTTCATTGCCCCCCCATTTGATTGTGGTATAATACATAAGAAATTTACCATCTTCACCCTTTTGAAGTGTACAGTTCAGTAACATTAAATGCATTCACCCTGCCATATAACCGTAACCACTGTGCAGCTCCAAAACTTCTCATCTTGTAAAACTCAACTTCTGTACCAATTAAACCTCCCATCTGGACACTCCCCTCCTGCAACCACCATTCTACTTGGTCTCTGAATTTGACTCCTGTAGGTACCTCTCATGTAAGTGGACTCCTAAAGTCCATTGGTCATATCCTCGAGGTTCATCCCTGATACAGCCTGTATCAGAATCT
>NW_027984401.1:0-203 GCF_054177405.1 Leptonychotes weddellii
AAGCGATACCATAAGACGAAACAACATTAGAATAATTGGGATCCCAGAAGAAGAAGAAAGAGAGAGAGGGGCAGAAGGTATAATGGAGCAAATTATAGCAGAGAACTTCCCTAATTTGGGGAAAGAAACAGGCATGAAAATCCAGGAAGCACAGAGAACCCCTCTCAAAATCAATAAAAATAGGTCAACTCCCCGACATCTAA
>NW_027984402.1:0-203 GCF_054177405.1 Leptonychotes weddellii
TACTCCCCAGCGTCCGCCTTGCCCACCTGCTGCACCACCAGCCGCCTGCTGCAGCCCTTGGCCTCCACGTGCACTTTGGAGCTCGCACTCAGCTTCTTCCCATCCTTGTACCACGTCACCTCTGTCTGGGCCTGGGCCACCTCACAGCTCAGGGTGGCGCTGGCCCCCGCCTTGGCCTGCACCTCCCTGCGTGCTGGCTGCTC
>NW_027984403.1:0-203 GCF_054177405.1 Leptonychotes weddellii
CCAGTCTTCCCCCTTGTTCAAGTAGTTATTTGTGATCTTGCAAAGAAAGAATATTAAAGCTAAAAATGCTTAATTTAGTCCTGAATACCACCAGTTGGGTTAAACAGTACCTATGGTTACTAAGGTCAGGCTGAATCCATAGGCTTAGAGAAGGAAATCTCACTGAAAACAAGTGTAGAAAGGGAAAAAAAAAAAAAAAAAGG
>NW_027984404.1:0-203 GCF_054177405.1 Leptonychotes weddellii
ATCGTTTTTAGCATAATCACAGAGTTGTGCAACCATCACCACAACTTAATTTTACAACATTTTCATCATTCCAAAAAGTAACCACACACCTATTAGCGGTCCCTTCCCACCACCCATCCCGTAACCCCCAACAACCACTTTCTGACCCTACAGATCTGCCTATTCTGGACATTTCATACAAACGGAATTATATAATATGGGGT
>NW_027984405.1:0-203 GCF_054177405.1 Leptonychotes weddellii
AACCGTCTTTAAGTAGGGGTAAGTTATTCTAAAAGAAATAAGTCTTAGATAGTTTCCTTTCAAGTCAAGTGTCTTGATGTTTAAATAAACTTCTTATTTAAAAAAAAAAATGAGGTCATGTGCCTTCTATGCTTGCCAGCCCTTGAATGACCTCCCATTGTACTTAGAATACATCCAAATTCCTCAAATGCCACCCACAAGAC
>NW_027984406.1:0-203 GCF_054177405.1 Leptonychotes weddellii
TTACGTCTTTTGATTCTCCATTCCAAATACCCAGACATAAACGGTATATAGAGTAGTGAAAGGTACATCACGGGCTGAGAATCACATGGGGAAACCAAACAACTATTCTTAGATTTCTGCACACATGTGACACATTACATCCAGAAATGTTCGTGGGAGTAGGTATAGAATGAAAGGACCAGGGGAAAGCAAGTTTTGGGGTG
>NW_027984407.1:0-203 GCF_054177405.1 Leptonychotes weddellii
TTTTTTTTAAAGATTTTATTTATTTATTTGACAGAGAGAGACACAGTAAGAGCAGGATCACAAGCAGGGGGAGAGGGAAAGGGAGAGGGAGAAACAGGCTTCCCGCGGAGCAGGGAGCCCGATGCGGGGCTCGATCCCAGGACCCTGGGATCATGACCTGAGCCGAAGGCAGACGCTTAACGACTGAGCCACCCAGGCGCCCC
>NW_027984408.1:0-203 GCF_054177405.1 Leptonychotes weddellii
AACCTCTATGACTTCCGATTTCTTCCTCTGTAAAATGGTAATAATAGTAACTACCTGGAATTAATGCATTCTAAAGTGCTCATCAGCTTTGTGTCTGATTTACAGCATATGATCCATAATCATCATAATTCCTGAAATATGCCACGTCTTGCAGTTTGTAACTTTGAAAGTCCTTTTGTTGAGTCACTAGATTGTACATCTGA
>NW_027984409.1:0-203 GCF_054177405.1 Leptonychotes weddellii
ACACACACACACACACACACACACTCTCAGGCCCAGAATACTTGCTGGCACATAGCAGATGTTTGGGATTTACTGAAATATTTTGTCCCAGAGGTAATATGAATAAGCGTGATTATAAAAACAAATGGGAGAATAAAACAAGAAATGCCAATAGTTTCAATTTATACAAGATAGAAAACCTTGTTTAGAAAAAACTATTTTAA
>NW_027984410.1:0-203 GCF_054177405.1 Leptonychotes weddellii
GCCGGGTGGTGGGTATTAAGGAGGGCACATTCTGCATGGAGCACTGGGTGTTATGCACAAACAATGAATCATGGAACACTACATCTAAAACTAATGATGTAATGTATGGGGATTAACATAAGAATAAAAAAAAGAATTTAAGATTTAAAAAAAAAAGAAAGAAAGAAAGAGCTGCTAGTGTGAAAGAGGGCATCATATATGTA
>NW_027984411.1:0-1063 GCF_054177405.1 Leptonychotes weddellii
GTGGTTCAATAGTCTTACACAATTCACAGTGCTCACCTTAGCACATACCCTCCCCAATGTCTATCACCCAGCCATCCCAACCCACCAAACCCCCACCACTCCAGCAACCCTCAGTTTGTTTCCTGAGATTAAGAATTCCTCATATCAGTGAGATCATATGATACATGTCCTTCTCTGATAGACTTATTTCACTTAACATAATACCTTCCAGTTCCACCCACGTCATTGCAAATGGTAAGATTCCGTTTTTTGTTTTTTGTTTTTTTGTGGCTGCATAATATTCCATTGTGTATATATATATACCACATCTTCTTTGTCCATTCATCTGTTGATGGACATCTTGACTCTTTCCATAGTTTGGCTGCTGTGGACATTGCTGTTATAAACATTGGGGTGCATGTAGCCCTTTGGATCACTACATTTATATCTTTGGGGTAAATACACAGTAGTGCAATTGCTGGGTCATAGGTACTTTTAAAATTTTTATAAATACAAATGTATATATAAATTGTGGCCCAAACTCTTGCTATCTGACCTCAGGAACTAAATCTGTTCCAAAAACAAAAGATACTTGTATACATTGTCACTTTGGGCAGATTTCTTGTGTAGATTAATATGTAACTTTTGTTTATTCTTTAAAGTACAGGGGCACCTGGGTGGCTCAGTTGGTTAAGCGACTGCCTTCGGCTCAGGTCATGATCCTGGAGTCCCGGGATCGAGTCCCGCATCGGGCTCCCTGCTCGGCTGGGAGTCTGCTTCTCCCTCTGACCCTCCCCCCTCTCATGTGCTTGCTCTCTCTCATTCTCTCTCTCTCAAATAAATAAATAAAATCTTTAAAAAATAAAATAAATAAATAAATAAATAAAATAAATAAAATAAAGTACAAACTATTCATCAACTCTTTAGGAATTAAAGATGAGTGAGCCTTTTTTCTTTCAGTGTTGAGCTCATAGTCCAGGGTAAGAGGGGTTGACTGCCATGTTGAAGGGCAAGTGACAATATTACATAGTAATATATCGTTAGACTTAAGCCATCAAGATATCATAAAGTAACCTTGATTTTA
>NW_027984412.1:0-203 GCF_054177405.1 Leptonychotes weddellii
CTCCGCGGCTCTATCACTTGCCAGAAGCGGCCGACGGAGGCCCCTCCCCCGCCGTCTATCCTCCCGAATATCGCCTCGGATTCACTTCTCCGCACGTCCTACCTTCCAGAAAGTGGTCGCTTTTCTGTTCAGAGAGTTGTTGCTATTCCTTTCTTCGATCTCCTGTTGAGTTTGTAGGTGTTCAGAATGGTTTGATCCCTATC
>NW_027984413.1:0-203 GCF_054177405.1 Leptonychotes weddellii
TTTTTTTAAAGATTTTATTTATTTATTTGAGACAGAGAGAATGAGAGACAGAGAGCATGAGAGGGAGGAGGGTCAGAGGGAGAAGCAGACTCCCTGCCGAGCAGGGAGCCCGATGCGGGACTCGATCCCGGGACTCCAGGATCATGACCTGAGCCGAAGGCAGTCGCTTAACCAACTGAGCCACCCAGGCGCCCCAAGGCTGG
>NW_027984414.1:0-203 GCF_054177405.1 Leptonychotes weddellii
GGTTAGCCTGGTGGTGGGTATTGAGGAGGGCACATTCTGCATGGAGCACTGGGTGTTATGCACAAACAATGAATCATGGAACACTTCATCTAGAACTAATGATGTAATGTATGGGGATTAACATAAGAATAAAAAAAAATGCCACTGCTCAAAATCTACTTAATGCAGTTTTTATCACAATCCCAACTTCCTTTTTAGTTCTG
>NW_027984415.1:0-203 GCF_054177405.1 Leptonychotes weddellii
ACGGCGGTGCTGGCCGGCAGTGAGCTAGGACACCTGCTGGCCTGCCTGCCTTCTAGAGGCTCTGAGATGGGGCCTGGGTCCTAGGGCTTAGAGAGGTGGGAAGCATCTCGGCAGGAGCGGGTGGACAGAGTTGCTGCTCTCCAGCTCCCCAAGGGGGCTGTGTGCTGGGAGAGCTGGCTTCCGCTCCCAAGGGAGGCTGTAGG
>NW_027984416.1:0-203 GCF_054177405.1 Leptonychotes weddellii
TTTTTTTTTTTTAAAGATTTTTTATTTATTTATTTGAGAGAGAGAGAATGAGAGAGAGCGAGTACGTGAGAGGGGGGAGGGGCAGAGGGAGAAGCAGACTCCCCGCCGTGCAGGGAGCCCGATGCGGGACTCGATCCTGGGACTCCAGGATCATGACCTGAGCCGAAGGCAGTCGCTTAACCAACTGAGCCACCCAGGCGCCC
>NW_027984417.1:0-203 GCF_054177405.1 Leptonychotes weddellii
GCGCCTGGGTGGCTCAGTTGGTTAAGCGACTGCCTTCGGCTCAGGTCATGATCCTGGAGTCCCGGGATCGAGTCCCGCATCGGGCTCCCTGCTCGGCAGGGAGTCTGCTTCTCCCTCTCCCACTCCCCGTTTGTGTTCCCTCTCTCATTGTGTCTTTCTCTGTCAAATAAATAAATAAAATCTTTAAAAAAAAAAAAAAGAAA
>NW_027984418.1:0-203 GCF_054177405.1 Leptonychotes weddellii
AAGTCCCAAAAGTTCATTTTTGCTTTTGTTTCACTAGCTTTTGGAGATGTATCTTGAAAGAAGTTGCTGTGGGCGATGTCAAAGAGGTTACTGCCTATGTAATTTTAAGGAGGAAACAGTGTTTGGAAGTATTAAAGAAGGAAGAGGTTGGAGTGCAGGTTAACAGGGTAAGAGAGAGGTCGTACCCAGGTGAGTAGAAATGA
>NW_027984419.1:0-203 GCF_054177405.1 Leptonychotes weddellii
TTTTTTTTTTTTTTTAAGATTTTATTTATTTATTTGACAGAGAGAGACACAGCGAAAGAGGGAACACAAGCAGAGGGAGTGGGAGAGGGAGAAGCAGGCTTCCCGCGGAGCAGGGAGCCCGATGCGGGGCTCGATCCCAGGACCCCGGGACCATGACCTGAGCCGAAGGCAGACGCTTAACGACTGAGCCACCCAGGCGCCCC
>NW_027984420.1:0-203 GCF_054177405.1 Leptonychotes weddellii
TTTTATTTTTTTTATTCTTATGTTAATCCCCATACATTACATCATTAGTTCTAGATGAAGTGTTCCATGATTCATTGTTTGTGCATAACACCCAGTGCTCCATGCAGAATGTGCCCTCCTCAATACCCACCACCAGGCTAACCCATCCTCCCACCCCCCTCCCCTCTAGAACCCTCAGTTTGTTTTTCAGAGTCCATCGTCTC
>NW_027984421.1:0-203 GCF_054177405.1 Leptonychotes weddellii
ACGTGTCCCACGGCCACCTCCCATAAGGTGAGCTTCTGGATGGGAAGAGGGAGCCAAATGCAGATGACGAGTCTGAGGTCCAGGTGGACCCAGGCCTCCCTCCCCCAAAGGGCCTCCTCAGGCCCCGTCCACCCCCGCCGAGCCACTATCTCCTTTCAGTAGCTAAAAATATATGTGCGCTGCCCAGCTCCCTGTGGGGATAG
>NW_027984422.1:0-12238 GCF_054177405.1 Leptonychotes weddellii
TGTGGATAATATACACACATATGAACATTTACTGCAACACTGTTTGGGGATAGTAAAAAATTGGTGCAAGATGTATCACCTAAATGAACATCTGTGGTGGAAAAGATGAATAAACTGGGATAATTCAAACTATAGAGAAGTTAAAACGAAGCATCTTTTGGATAGATTGACAGATGGGATTTCTGAAATGCTGAAGAAAAAAAGCATATTAAAGAATGATATAAACTTAGATAATCAAAATGATACCTGTGATAGAACTTAGGTAATCAAAAAAGCAATGTTACCTAAAAAATTTGTTCATGGCTCTATAACTTAGATATGGTTTGGAAGGACACAGCAAATTAATGATAAGAGTTGCCTTTGTGAGGGATACAAAGCAAAAGGCCAACAAGAGGGCTTCAATTGTATCTGTAATATTCTATGTATTTAAAATGATCAGAAGCAAATTCTGATACCTAAAAATAAAAAATCATCTAAAAATATTCCAAATGAGTGCTCACATAAGTAAATGGGTGCAGCTCTCCACCTCTGCAAAATGGGATTTAATGAAACAATATCCATATGGATGCTCACGTATTCAGATAGGGTAACACACTTGGATGCTATTTTAACCAGAAATTTCTTTCTGTAAATAGGAGTTCTTGATATACACCATTGTTGATTTATACCAAGTAGCAAAATACACTGATGTCAAAATACTGGCATTATTTTGGTGATGATGTAGCCAGTGAGTTAAATGGGCTGAAAATGTGACCCCATTACCCGTTGCCACAATTACTATACCCAGATCTGGCCAGTGTGTGATTTTGCATGCTGAAGTGGATCGGCAAATAACTGTGCCTGCAAAACCGCAACTCAAATTTAGAACCTAAGTTGAGGTGTCTTGAAAGTGACTGGAAGTTATTTGCAGAACTTAAACATGGGTTTCATTTCACTGTTATATTCACACAACGATAAATTCTACAGTACTGTCACAAAAGTCAAATTGGTGATTGATATAAATGAATAACACAGAGACTATCCCCAACAGCTGTCTTTAGCATCTACATGGATACACTGAAATCACAGCAAAATGTGGCCATTAGCAAATAATGGAAGAGTGGACCCATTTCAAAGGAATGTGAAATTTACATCAAATTAAATTGTATTTCTGGAGTCTGTAATTAAAATTCAGTAATATGCTGTCAGAGTCCATGCCTACAATTTTGTAACTTCTCATAAATATTTCCTGCATGAAGTAGTAGTTGCTGTCCTCTTAGCTAAAATTTTCTTAAACCTCAGAAAACATTCTTTATGTGTAGCTGTTTTAAGTGTGATTGAATGTGCTGGTGTCTGCTCTGTGTTATTTAAGGGTGTCTTTATGTCTCATAAGCATGCCCCTACATTTGTCCTTTTAAAGGTAAAATTGTATTAAAACATTTCTGAAACTGCCTAAGAACAGATGGCAGCATTTAGGCAGATTCATTCAAATTTAAGCGCACATTTTAAACAAATGTGCTCTTGGCACTAGAGCCTGTGTCTTTGGAAAAATTTTAGTGATGATTAATCATCTGCATGCAGAGAGCTTTCACATTTCATATCAGTCTATGGCTACAGCTCTGCATCAGGCAGCACAAAGACTAGAAGGAAAGTAAGACATAGACCTTGCCCTCAAGGAATTTATAATCTAGTTCAAGAGCTAAAGACAAAACAAGTGAAATGAGAGTGAATGATGAGAAAAAGGCAAATGTGCAATAAAGAAAGTGGTCTGTTCTCAGAATTGAGTATCCTGATCCTCTAGGCAATACCTGAGAATGATAGCCATCCCCTCATTCTGGAAGTTCTCCACCTACCCTGCCCCTCTTTGGTTTCTATAATCAAACATTTTTCTGGCACTTTTTTTTTTTCTTTTCTTTTTTAGAGAGAGAGAGAGCGAGAACTCACATGAGCAGGGAACAGTGGGGGGTGGGTGGGCGGGGAGGAAGGGCAGGGGGAGAGAGAGAATCTTAAGCAGGCTCCACACCCAGTGTGGAGTCCAATACAGGGCTCAATCTCACAACCCTGAGATTATGACCTGAGCCAAAATCAAGAGTCAGAAGCTTAACCAACTGAGCCACCCAGGCTCCTCATGTTCTGGCACTTTCTAACTGCTGTCTCCTTTTCCTTTATTGGATCCTTTTCTCTCTAGTCCCTAAAACAGGCATGTCTCAAGCTGTGGTCATCATATTTCTTCCCCTTGGAAAGCTCTTCTTCTATAGCTCTGATTACCACTGGATAGGCACTATAGTGGGATTAAAAGTCACATACCAATGATTTTAGAATTTGGTATTGGGACACCTGGTTTCAAGTCCTGTTTCGTCACTTACTAATGTTGAAATCAAGCAAATTTACATAATTTTGGTTTTCATGTCTTTGTAATGCCATAATAAGACTTGCTTTGCTGGGGCACCTGGGTGGCTCAGTCAGTTAAGCATCAGACTCTTGATTTTGGCTCAGGGTCATGACCTCAGGGTCATGAGATCGAGCCCAGCATCTGGCTCCATGCTCAGCAGGGAGTCTGCTTGAGATTCTCTCGCTCCCTCTCCCTCTGCCCCTCCCTCCACTTGCAAACACACACACACACTCTCTCTCTCTCTCTAAAATAAATAAATAAATAAATAAATAAATATCTTTAAAAAAAAAAAAAAAAGACTTGCTTTGTTGCAAAGAGCTATACTGAGTGTTGAAGTGGCCCATGAACCATAAAAGATCATATAAACGTCCATCTCTGTTGATACTCACTCTATTCAGATGCCTCCCATATCCTTATTTCCAACCACAAATTCTCTGTACACTAGATTAGAATGTGTACGAGCCCATCTGATAATTGTCTCTTAAATGACTTGCCAGCATCTTGGACCTAATGTTCCCCCAAAACCACCTCATCACTTTCCTTCATTCTGTGTCCTACACATGGGTATCCAATCCATTTTATTCCTGTTCAATTTACCCCTATTTGTCTCCAAATATCCTTTATCCCCCACCTAGGTCATGACATTCTCTCCTCATTAGTCTCCCCATATTTACTCTTGTCTCCTCCAATTGTTCTCCACCTTGCAGATAGAGTAATATTTTTAAAAGACATATTTGATTGTGTCAATCCTACCTATATCCCTGAATTAGACTATCATGCTCCCTAAGACTAAATATCTCTAGTTCCTTCAAGTGTGTCTTAAGCAGCTGTTTCTCAAAATCTTTTTTTTAAATATAGCAGGCACTGTGATACCCTGAATTGCATATATTGTTTCTAATGTAGCCTCACCACAGCAGAGGACACTGGAATCTGGGCAATCTAAATCTTGTGTTGCCAGTAAATAGCACTTGAAGAATTCTACCACATTTGCTCCACTTTTTACCCATGCTATGAAATTTACCATGCTATGAAACCCACCCCCCCACACACATTTATTTGATGACTGATTTAATTAGAATGTTACAATCTCTTGAGATATTTCTGGAACTGATTTTGGGGGTGTTTTGTTTTGTTTTGCAATTTTGTGCTATCTATAAATGAAAATATCCTCATCCAAATAATTTGTAAGACACCTAACAGAGCAAAACAACACCACTCCATGAACACTCCTATCCTCTTATCCTGTTAGGCAATAGTTTTGGACATTTTCCAATTGGCTTCAACCCAAGTACTTTCATATACCTTCAATTTCTCTTTATATCCCCAAGGATGTTTTGAGTGACTTTATTAAATAAATTGGATTCATTTGATCTATGAATTTTTATAACCTTATCAAAAAAGTGAATGGAATTAGTTTAGGGTGAATCAATGTTGACTCTTTCCTAATTGCTTACTGACATTATTTAAGAATCCTTGATCAGATTCTTGTCTTAGGGCATAGTGTCAAAAATACTAACTTGTCATTTTCCGAATATGTTTTCCTTTTTGTAAAAGTTGAAAATAGATGACTTTCTTTTAGGGGGCAAATGTCTAAAAACCCAGGCTCACTGGGTCCCTTATAGATTCATCATAATAAAGTCCGTCTGAAGGGTTACCTCCTCTAACAAAGTCTCTCTACTTCCTTCCTCCTCCCACCCAGATTCTGAGCTCCTTCAGGCTGGGACTGTATCTTATTCATCACTGTAACCCTAGCATAACATAACATGTGTTCAAAAATAATTGTTTAATTGTTGACCTTATTCATTTCTAGCTTTGTGGAATCTCTATGGCATGCTCCATAATTTCTGAAAATCTCCATATAATTCGGACACCACATCTGAAAACTCTCCCCCCCCAAAAAAAACCTCTTTAAGTCCATGGAATATAACTCATTTAAGTCTAAAAATTAGAATTATTTGAAAAATAAGACCAGCTCAAATCTGTCTATCTTGGGCTTCTATTAATTTCTGTGCCTGATTCCAGAGCTCTCCCACTACCCTCTGTATCTTCAACTGCCTTTTCTCTTACTTAGAATGTCCTCTTGCTAGTTAAGTATTGCCTAGCATTTGTTACTGGAAAAGTATGCCCTTTTTCTCCTTCCCAAATAAGCCTACTCAAAATTCGTTTATCTTCATGAATTCCCTTGGACTATTCCAAATGGATTTTTAAATGTTTACCATTTTAAAAATTATGACAATATATGAATAATTTGCCACAGTGGGCAGTAAGAGGTGATGGTGTGCTCTATGAGTGTTGGGTGGCCAGGCCACTTTGCATGGTATAAAGAGCAGTGCACATTATGAAAGGTGACTCAAAAATGACCCTGACAGACAATGGTGATTCAAACTGTCTACACAGAAGGGCTTAGAGCAGCAATGTGGCTGAGGAGTGGTACTTGAAACTGCTTTTGCAGGAGCACCTGAGTGGCTCAGTTGGTTAAGCATCTGCCTTCAGCTCAGGTCATGATCCCAGAGTCCTGGGATCTAGCCCCACGTGGGCTCCCTGCTCAGTGGGAAACCTGCTTCTCCCTCTCCCTCTGCTGCTCCCAACTGCTTGTGTGCACTCTCTCTCTCAAATAAATAAATAAAATCTGTAAAAAAAAAAAAAAGAAACTGCTTTTGCAGAGCATTTTACATAATATAGCATTAAATCAAGAAAACATCACATGCCCACAGTGAAGACTAAAATTCCTTCTCCTGACCTCCAAGCCATTTACTGGCTCTGGCTGGGCTACCACTCTCAGAAACTATTTCATAAGTATAAAAATCTCAAATTTCATTGAACAAGAATCATTTTCTATAAAGCAGGAGACACTGGTAGGTTGAAAGAAATTTTTGAAAAGAAATGGTATAGTGACAAGAATCAGGCAACACTGATGAACATTTTCAAAAGGCTGTTCATTCACCTTTAAAAAAAAAAAGATTTATTTATTTTAGAGAGAGAGAGTGCGAGAAGCGGTAGAGGCAGAGGGAGAGGGAGAGAGAGAATCCTGAAGCAGACTCCCACTGAGTGCTGAGCCCTATGCAGGGCTTGATCCCAGGATCCTGAGATCATGACCTAAGCCAAAATCAAGAGTCGGACGCTTAACTGACTGAGCCACCCAGCTGCCCCTCATCTTCCCTTTTGGATTCTGAAGATGTACAATAACCAATCCTGGTGCTCTATGATTTCATTATATATATTCTTTTGCAGTTGTTGTTACACATATTCTTTTTGGCAGATCAACAAGGATTCCCTGTGAATTAAAATTTTCACCTTTTTTTATAATAAAATTTTTTTTCACCTTTTTTTTCATTATTTCACAATAGGGTTTATGGGTGTGTGTGTGGTTGTATGTGTGTGGCCATTTTCAAGGTTGGACATTTTGATTTTAGGGGCAAGAACTGGTAAGTAAAATACTGTTTTGTGTTTACATAATATACTATTATGCTTTTGGTAAAATTTATTTTCTTTTAGTTAATATCGTATCTTCAATCAAAATGATTATAGATAATATAGTCTACAATGATTCAAATAATCTCTTTAAATTACATATAACATTATTTCTAGGATCCTTTGAATGCTTCTTTATTTCTTATAAGCTTATATTCTATTCCTATGTACCAAATTCTTTTTCTTCAATCACTCCTCTATTTTGGAGTGAAATATCTCAACAAGAATTTCCACTACACTAGAATAGGTCAGGTGAAGAAAATCTCTTAGACTGAACAGAGTATATAATGTATACACTTGAGATTCTTTAAAGCAAACCAACTAAGGACAAAAGCTCATGCAGAATCCAGAATTGAGATTTCCACTCCAATTCTCCTTGTTTGATAACATTTTCTAGCCAGATAGACTAACTGATCTGTTCCTCTGCTCATTTATTCTATCTGAATTGAAGACTGAAAATACTAACTTCTATGTGTTTTCTGGGCTACCCCAGCCCTTCAGGTTAAAATGCTCCCTTAACTAAGGATTCCCTAGCCCCCCCTCCCGCCACCATTGGTTAAATGATTCCTTATCTAATTCTTCCCATAGCAAATGGGTTGGATTAGGAGGCCCACTACACCCTTGATGTACACTAACTCAGAATGAATGAGGCCTGACCAAACCTAGTGGTATAGCATGTGATGCTATAAACACCTGCCTTGATCCCTCCTGAGGCTGGTTTAGAACATAGTGCCTAGCAGCAAAATATCCCCAATTAGAGAAACTTGTTGGAATTAATGATCCTAAACTGCTTGTTTTTCTGAGTTTTCTCTTTATAAGATCCCTGGCTTTTAGAAAAGTAGTCAATATCATTTTCCCTTACTGCGGGATTTGTAGGCCAGGCATATTGTCAAAATAGTTTTGTAAAAGACAAAGACAGTTTAGGCACACCAATTGTGTTTAAAATTTAAAAGCAAGCTTTGGAGCAACCTGGAACATATAATAAGAATATTCTAGCAAGTATGATTTACATTTCTGATAAGAATAGACTATTATATTTTATTACATATCCCTCCTAACAAGTCTGGGATCAATTTGATGGATTTTTTTAACTTTCATATCCTCCAAGGTCTATTAGGTGATTTAATTTTAAGAAAACTAAATGTCAGGATTAGGGATAGCTCTTCTTTTGTTGGATGTCAGAATTCAGAAGATGGCCTCCCTATGGGTCATTTCCTCAGGATCTGACAAATGAAAGTCAAGCACTTTTATATAAAAAGCTAAGTATGCTAAAATTGGCACATATGCAAACTGAGAAGGAATTTTACCCATATCTTGAATCAGAGTTCTGTCCAACTATCTTCTCTTTTTATCATCCTTGAATGAGATATCGTTTCATCATCACCAGAGTACAGGTTTGCTTTCTGAACAATGGAAATTATGACCCCAAATGTTCCTCTGCCCGCCCCCTTTTTTTTACTTGACTGTAAGAAGAATCATAGCTAAATTTATTCTTTGATGGCAATAAGTAACACATCCCTGTTATCTAGCACGTTTTGCACCTTTTAAATCGAATTTAACGTTTTTTCTCTTTTCCTTTTAAAATTCAGTCTGGCTTAACAATTTCCAAGTGTGGCCATACACATAACTGGAACAACAATATTATGGGACCAAAAAGTCTAATGATCTCAGGAATTGACAGAAGTTCAGTAGATTTGTCTTTAGGGAAAATCGATTTTATACACACTGCACAGCTTGAAATTATAGGTAAACTGAAAATACCCTTTGCTATCCTGTGTACAGACAATGAGATCAGTATGGATAACTCGCCAAGCAGAACTCACATATACATTCGTATTATTTTGTTCTTATAAAAGAAGTTTATCCCATCCAATTGATTGTGATAACTCTTAATGCAACGTTCGAGGTCAGACATCAAGATCAGTAACAGACATGTCACTCAGCCTATGGAAGAACTCTAGGAGCACAGAAGGCTACTATTAGATACATTATTTCACTCTGTTTTATAGTCCAATCTTTTTTCCACATTGTGAAGATTCCACAGTTCTCTCTATGGCCACGAAGACCTCTTGCTGTTACAGCTGGTAAGACTCCAAATGGCCTACCCGAAACATGATCATATTACTTGCTGAAGGTTTTTGGTGGTTGATAAGACCCCTGTCTCCTCCCTCCAAGCTTGAACCAGTATAAGGAATACATACAAAAGTTAGCCTGCCAAAAAAAAAAAAAAATTTATCAGCAAGAAATGCTAAAAGAATAGCTTCTGTGCTTAAAACTACAGCCAAAGTGGACTTCCTGCCAGTTCCCCCCTGTGTATTCCTGAATTATAAGATAAGCCAAAAGCAATCTATCTGAGCTATTATCTCAGTTTCTTGTAGAAATACTTTTACTCAGGGGCTAATCCTAGGCCCCTTTGCCCTCTGATCCATCCCTTCCCTTTCCTCTCTCTCTCTCTCTCTCTATATATATATATATATATTTTTTTTTTCCTGTACCACGGAGACGCTGAGCCCTAAAAGCAGTATCTTCCCAAGACCCTCTTTGCTGGCATCCAACTGGTGAAGTCAGGGAGGGGGAGAAATCCTCTGGCTTCTCCCTTGCTCACGCCCTCCCATCTCCTGCCAGTGCCTCGGCTGGCTGAGATCTGCCTCCGGGGGGCAGCACTCCCAGGCCTTGTGGACTTCTCTTTCTAGGTGGCACCTTCTCTCCTTATTTTTTGTATCCTTATTTCTTCACCACATTTCTTCCTCTTTTCTCCTCCCCATCCTCAGCTTCCCCCTCCTCTTCTTCCTCCTCCTTTTTTGCTTCTAATGGCACTTTCATCTTTACAATGGCTTTCTTTTTCTCTCTCATTTCTTCTCCAAGTTCTCCAAGTTTGCTTTTCATCTTCTTTTCTTGTAATCCCTTCTATATTTTAGAGCTATTTTTTTTTTAAACACAGATTACCCGGAGGTAACATATTTAAGACTTTGAAGTACACTTCCTCTGCTCCCTGATGTAATAAGCCTTCAAATAGATGTTCCTTAGCCATCCCCCTCCCTATTCCATATACATGGATAAGTCTTCGGCTGTTTTCTTTCTTTTTTTTTTTTTTTTTTAAGATTTTATTTATTTATTTGACAGAGAGAGTGAGAGAGCACAAGCAGGGGGAGCAGCAGAGGGAGAGGGAGAAGCAGGCTGCCCGCTGAGCAGGGAGCCAGATGCGGGGCTCGATAGAATCCCAGGACCCTGAGATCATGACCTGAGCTGAAGGCAGATGCTTAACTGACTGAACCACCCAGGTGCCCCTCTTCACTTGTTTTCTTTCTGATAATTTTCCCTCTGAACACATCCATCTTTTTTTTCTAAAGAATAGTCTAGGGGATGGATGAGGGAACATTCAAATTAAGTTTGTGCCCTGAGTACTTTTTCTTTATATCTGTTATGTTCTGAGTCTGAAGAACATATACTTTCCTCAATTTTTTGCCCAAAAAGGCCTGGGATGGTACAACCCCTTAAGTCACAAACTCTCTGAACCCCATTTACCAAACACCATCTTTCTGGCCATGAGCCAAGACCACTGACCATAAAAATGACCTGTCTTTCAGGTTTCTTCTTTGGATCCACCTTTCATAGTGTAGAATGAATATCTAATCTAATACTGCTCCCCCTCCCCTGTACTTGCCTGTATTCTTAGATCTCATCACTGTAACCAAAAGATCATTGGATTTGTGTTTGAGAATTGTGACCATTTCTTTAAGGGGAAACTGTATCCTGACTGAGGTTGGAGGATAAATGTATTGGCTTTCAGCACCCTCCCTCACCATAATTCAAATTTCATAATATTTGGCAGCTTTTCTCATGGTTTGAGGTTATGGCTATTTTCTTGTTTCACTGAAGATGGCTTTTTGTCCCCTGTGTTTTTTATATTTTGTTGCTGTTGTTGGGGAATTTCAGTAACGGGGAGTAGGGTAAAAATTACTTTCTTCTCTATGTTTAATCATAAATGAGAATTTGAAAGATCAGTAGAAACTCTGGAGCTAAACTTTACAGTCAAAAAAATTATGTTTCTCTCATCATGTATATGGAATATGTGCATTTTAACTTTCTAGTAATGACTGTACCAGACTACTTCATTTATTTTAATAAATAAATGTTTTAGATCTCAAAACTTACAGTTCATGTAATACTACTAATCAGGTTAGATGAGAGCAGAATGCAAACTATGTTATAACACAGAATCACTATTTTTAAGAAATTATCTATCTCATATATCAAATATGAGAAAGAAATGCCTGACTTTTAGTAAGTGCTCAAAATTGAAGTTTCCTTCCTTCAGTGGATAAGAGAAGAGATTAGAATTGTCAACACATCTGCTGAGGCTTCTCCCTGCCTATGGAGACCTACTAATAAGAGATGCTATTCTTGTAATAAGAGCAGGGCCAAAATGTAGTTTGCATGCTGTGCTTCTTGCTCTTCCCAGGCTCACAAATCTTGGAATAAACTTGCTAATTATACACAATTAATATATCTTTCAAACAAAAATCTGTGGGGAATGTATTAGTCAGTGTTCTTCTAACGGTCTTGCAGAATAGCATCCCGGAACGCTAACTGCACCCCAAATCCTCTTGTTTCCCACACACACCACACAAGATCAAGGCTTAGAGGGTTGTTAACAAACACATTCACACAGTAAAACAGCTCTTTCTTTCCTGTGCTGTCCTCATATTATTGGATCACATGTCCAACGCCAGTTGTTCCTACCAACTCTGCTCACACCCTGTCCCCCAGCTGGCTTTGCACTTCCAGGGGATCCAACATTTGCTCCACAAGTTTGATAATGTGCAAAGTCTGAGAAATTACAAAACATTCCAGCGCAACTCAGATAAATCTAACTTTTTTATTTCAAGCAAAGAACTAGGTAGGAAGACCTCTAATAGCTCCTGGCAAAATAATTTATAAATCCCATAAACTTTGTTGATAGGCTGATTATTTGGAAAGTAATCTCTTCCAAAAGGTCTGGAGTATCACAAATTGTAAAAAGTCAAAGTTGTCTGGGATGTACTCTGTACTTGCCAACAGGCACGGTGTACCATAAAACCAGTTTCAATTCTGGGCCTGAGATTGTAGGTCCTCTCTCCTAAAATCACCAAATCTTCCTCTCCCCATCAATGCAACCGAATAATTAATTAATGACTGACCAATAGTTGCCAGGTGCTGAGAGAATGGAGTTGAACAGGCTGCCAAACTTATCTTTAAATAATTGGTAGCTGAAAATTGTAAGGTCTTCCCAAATGTCACTTAATTCTTACTATAACCCTAGAAAGTAGGTCTCATTGTGCCCATTGTACAGGTTAGAAACTGGGGTTCACATCAGGTCAGTGACTTGCCCAAGGACATATACCTGTCCAGGTGGAGCCAGGAGTGGAATAAGAGGTCATCTCCAAAGCTCGTGCACTTCGCCACTGCCTGACAGGAATGCACAGTGATGGCAAAGAAGCCAGAGAGTGGACATCAACACTGACTGGAAGAACTTACCTGATGGTTCACTCAGGAAAGGAAGAAAGCAAACCACCTACCAATGGGACCCTGGACTTTCCCAGTGTTGGCACAAAGTGTTCTTTTCTCACCAAAGGTCCCCTTCAGACAGTTTCGTAGCCAATGCTGTATACAGATATGGCATATTATTCCTCCTAAATTCATCAAGATCAAGAACTACACCAGGTATCAATCACTAAAGAAAATGTAGTCTAGGAAGGGCGGAGCAAGATGGCGGAGGAGTAGGAGACCTGGATTTCGTCTGGTCCCAGGAATTCAGCTGGATAGGGATCAAACCATTCTGAACACCTACCAACTCAACAGGAGATCGAAGAAAAGAATAGCAACAACTCTCTGAACAGAAAAGCGACCACTTTCTGGAAGGTAGGACATGTGGAGAAATGAATCCGAGGCGATATTCGGGAGGATAGACGGCGGGGGAGGGGCCTCCGTCAGCCGCTTCTGGCAAGTGATAGAGCCGCGGAGAACAAAATCGGAACTCTTAGAAGTCTGCTCCGCTGAGGGATGTCGCTCCAGTGGCTAAGCGGGGGGTGGAACCCTCGTGGGACAGTGTGGTCTCAGGACCCTCGGGGTCACAGAAAGACCGGGGGTGCCTGAGTGCAGCAGAGCTCCCAGGTATCAGAGCGGGAAAGCCGGCTGCAGAGACGGAGCTGAGGAGCGGGCTCTCAGCTTGGGGTTGCCATAAACTGTGATCCGGGGCACAGTGGGGCCACTGCTCCTCCAGCAGGGACCCAACAAGCGGCAGATCCGGGGAGACTCACCTTCCTCCCCCAGGAGGAGCCGCGCGGGAGTGCACCGCAGGGATCTGCTGGGTTTGGAGACTCCACCTGGGGTCGGGTGCCAGAGATTGAAACGCGC
>NW_027984423.1:0-1063 GCF_054177405.1 Leptonychotes weddellii
TGGATGGGCCTCTTCCAACACCCGAGGAGGTACCCTAGACACATGTTCACATTCTTATGTGTTTTGTAATTTTTACAAAATAGTTTAACTCTGGAGATTCCTTTCTCTTTGCATTGGTATTCCCTCTTCATTTTTTTAACTTGTGCCAAGTACATTAGAATAGTTATGGACATTTTTCAGATCAGGGAAATGGATTTGAGAATATATTTAGTTTGAAGTTAGGAGATATGTATGAGTTTTGTATCATTTCTGTGTATCATTATTGTATTAGTTTTCTATTACTGTATAGAAAATTACTCTAGACTTAGTAGCTTAAAAGAATACTGTTTTTATCTAAAATGTTATATAAGTCAAACATCTGAGTATGGCAGACCTAGGTTTTATTATTGGGGTCACAAAGCATAAATTAAAGTATTGTCTTGGTTTCATTCCGTTCTGTAACTCAGGATCCTCTTTCAAACATATGAATTTTTTGGTAAAATTATTTGCATTTGTAGGACTGAGGTATCTACTTTCTGTCATCCAAGGATTACTCTGATTCTAGAGGCCACCCACAGTTCCTTGTCACATGACGCCCTCTGTAGGCCTTATATTCTCATGCCCTGAATCTCTTCCATGAGGAAGAGTCCAGTCCCTTTCAGGGCTTACATAATTAGGTCAGATCAGCAAGCATGATCACTCTTTTGATCAACTTAAAGTCCACTAATTTAGGACCTTAGTTATATCTATAGAATCTTTTCACCTTTGTCATGTAACTAAACTAATGAGAGTGCTGCCCATCATACTCACAGGATTATATAGGGTGTATACACCAAGGGGCTAAGATCTTAGAATTCATCTTAGAATTTTGCCTACCATAGCTAATTACTGCTAGCCATCCCAGAGCAGAAACGTTTTCTAGGAACACAGCCACCTAGTGCTTTGATGACTCACTAGGCAGTAGGACACTAAAGAGCAGAGCCAGATATCATACAATGATTTATGAATGTGGCCTTCAGTACCTGGTGACACAAGTATGAGGGTATAGGAATCTATGACAACTTGAAATTCTCTGAAGTCTGAC
>NW_027984424.1:0-203 GCF_054177405.1 Leptonychotes weddellii
GCACCGGTAGCCTGACTTCTTCCCCAAGGCTCACACTTTATATGGCTGCCAAGTCATTCCATCTCTCCACAACCCACTGCTCTTGTGCAAGGCCCCATGACCTGTAGAAAGATTCATCATGCAAATGGATGTCACAAGAAAGCCCAGGTAGCAATATTCATATTTAAAAGAAAGACTGTAACAAGAGACAAAGAAGGACACTA
>NW_027984425.1:0-203 GCF_054177405.1 Leptonychotes weddellii
TTTCTTTTTTTTTTTTTAAAGATTTATTTATTTATTTGAGAGAGCGAGAATGAGAGAGAGTACATGAGAGGGGGGAGGGTCAGAGGGAGAAGCAGGCTCCCCGCCGAGCAGGGAGCCCGATGCGGGACTCGATCCCGGGACTCCAGGACCATGACCTGAGCCGAAGGCAGTCGCTTAACCAACTGAGCCACCCAGGCGCCCCT
>NW_027984426.1:0-203 GCF_054177405.1 Leptonychotes weddellii
AGATATTAAAAGGTAAAAAACTGCACATCCTGGAATTGAGGAGCTACAGAACGATCATACCCAGTAGACGGGCGAGGAACAGAGGCCGAGGTGGGTCACACAATGCCCCTGAGACCTTGGAGTGAAGGGGCTGGAGCTTTAGCCCAGGGATCACCAGCTCCACCTTACCTGGCCCCAGTGAGCCCTTAGGGAGGTGGCCGGCT
>NW_027984427.1:0-203 GCF_054177405.1 Leptonychotes weddellii
GCAGGTGTAACCTTTAGTCCCTAGGCTTCCAGGTTTCCCTTCTGTACTGGTCACTTTGTCCTCCAGGCCATTCAGGATGGCTTGAGATTGGTTCTTTTCCACATAGCCCACATCTGGCTTGCAGAAAATCATGAGCCTTTGCCTCCTCTCTCTTTTCTCTCTGACTGAAAGGAAAGGAGAAACACCACAGCTCTTCAAATCTC
>NW_027984428.1:0-203 GCF_054177405.1 Leptonychotes weddellii
CACTAAGTAAGAGACAAGAAAACACAGAGTGGTCATTATACATGTACAAATTATGATATAGAATTGTGTTCAGTTTCCGAATTCAAATTATGTTCAATTTCCTGTTCCTTATTTGTTCCCACTTCTGGATAGAAACAATAGAGTACATCACAAATATAAGCTAAATTTATTTTGCCAGTGATGCTTGGCAAACAATTGCTTTA
>NW_027984429.1:0-203 GCF_054177405.1 Leptonychotes weddellii
GGGATGGGGCGCCTGGGTGGCTCAGTTGGTTAAGCGACTGCCTTCGGCTCAGGTCATGATCCTGGAGTCCCTGGATCGAGTCCCGCATCGGGCTCCCTGCTCGGCAGGGAGTCTGCTTCTCCCTCTGACCCTCCCCCCTCTCATGTACTCCCTCTCTCTCATTCTCTCTCTCTCAAATAAAAATAAATAAAATCTTTAAAAAA
>NW_027984430.1:0-203 GCF_054177405.1 Leptonychotes weddellii
AAGAACAGACCCCGCTGAGTGCCTAAAGCATTGTTTCTCAGTGACATGTGAGGACATTCCTCATCTTCCTCAAGGTACTACATCATTTTTTTCCCCCTCTCAAACCAGAATTACTCTGCAATTATTGAGTAATGAAATCAGGACCCCCTGAAGACCATGGACATAGTCCCTCTCAAACCTAGGATTCTTTTTTTTTTTTGACT
>NW_027984431.1:0-203 GCF_054177405.1 Leptonychotes weddellii
GATTTCTCTGGAAATGATTTCATGAGGGTACCTTCACTATTCATTGCAAGCCCCCAGGGAACGAGAAAGATGGTAATGTAATTGCATGTGCCTGCCTTTCCCAATTGGTTGAACGAGGTTAGTTGTCCTCAAATGTTCATGCATAAAGACCCCCTGGGGTGCTTGCTAAAGATGCAAATATCCAGACCCCATCATCAGAATTT
>NW_027984432.1:0-203 GCF_054177405.1 Leptonychotes weddellii
CTTCTTCTTTTTTTTTTCTTAACATATATTGCATTATTTGTTTCAGAGGTACAGATCTGAGATTCAACAGTCTTGCACAATTCACAGCGCTTACCAGAGCACATACCCTCCCCAGTGTCTATCACCCAGTCACCCCATCCCTCCCACCCCACCCCCCACTCCAACAACACTCAGTTTGTTTCCTGCGATTAAGAATTCCTCAT
>NW_027984433.1:0-203 GCF_054177405.1 Leptonychotes weddellii
ACTTCATATTGTCACTGGATTCGGCGTCTCTGGATTCAGTCACTGTCAATGTCAATGCCATTTATTGCAGAAATGGAAAAATTCATCCTAAATGTGTGTGGAATCTCGAGGGAATGCAGATAGCCAAAAACAATTTTGAAAAAGAACAAAGCTGGACGACTCACACTTCCCGGTTTCAATCCATATTACAAAACAGTGTTAGT
>NW_027984434.1:0-1063 GCF_054177405.1 Leptonychotes weddellii
CACATGGAAAGATGCTCAACATCACTCATAACCAGGGAAATGCAAATCGAAACTACAGTGAGACATCACCTCACACCTGTTGGAATGGCTAAAATAAAAAACACAAGAAACAACAAGTGTTGGCGAGGATGTGGAGAGGAAGGAACCCTTGTGCACTGTGGGCGGGAATGCAAATGGTGCGGCCACTGTGGAAAACACTGGAGATTCCTCAAAAAGTTTAAAATAGAGCTACCCTACAATCCAGTAGTCATACTACTCGGTATTTACCCCCAAAATACAAAAACACTAAGGGATACATGCACCCCTATGTTTATGGCAGCATTATTTACAACAGCCAAAGTATAGAAGCAGCCCAAGTGTCCACTGATAGATGAATGGACAAAGGAGATGTCACACACACACACACACACACGAATATTATTTAGCCGTAAAAAAGAATGAAATCTTGTCATTTGCAAGATGGATGGAGCTAGAGAATATTTATTACGCTAAGTGAAGTAAGTCAGTCAGAGAAAGCCAAATACCATATGATTTCACTCATATGTGCAATTTAAGAAACAGAAATGAGCAAAGGAAAAAAGAGAGAGAGAAACAGACCCTTACCTACAGAGAACAGACTGATGGTCACCAGAGGGGATGTCGGTGGGGGAAGGGGTGAAGCAGGGGATGGGGATGAAGGAGGGCACTTGTTGTGATGAGCACGGGGTAACATATGCAAGTGTAGAATCACTGTATTATACACCTGGAGCTAATAAAACACTATGTTAACTATACTGAAATTAAAAAAAGTCGACTTGTCTGTGAAATCATGATCTTATTGATACTGCATAACCAGAGAAGAAAAAATTTGCATTTTGAGTTTGATAGAGGTCTGAATAGTCTCGAATACAAGATTTGGGATTTATGTGTGAAATGTGACTTATTACTCTCATTGACCAACTATAAGAGCACGTTATAGGGGGGCGGAGCAAGATGGCGGAGGAGTAGGAGACCTGGATTTCGTCTCCTCTCAGGAATTCAGCTGGAGAGGGATCAAACCATTCTGAACACCTACAAACTCAAC
>NW_027984435.1:0-203 GCF_054177405.1 Leptonychotes weddellii
TCCCGGAGGGTTCCACCCCCCGCTTAGCCACCGGAGTGACGTCCCTCAGCGGAGCAGACTTTTAAAAGTTCCAATTTTGTGCTCCGTGGTTCTATCACTTGCCAGAAGCGGCCGACGGAGGCCCCTCCCCCGCCGTCTATCCTCCCGAATATCGCCTCGGATTCACTTCTCCGCACGTCCTACCTTCCAGAAAGTGGTCGCTT
>NW_027984436.1:0-203 GCF_054177405.1 Leptonychotes weddellii
AGAACGCCGCCCTGGGCGATGGTGACTTTGCCCAACAGCTTGTTCAGCTCCTCGTCGTTGCGGATGGCCAGCTGGAGGTGGCGGGGGATGATGCGCGTCTTCTTGTTGTCTCGGGCCGCGTTCCCCGCCAGCTCCAGGATTTCCGCCGTCAGGTACTCCAGCACCGCGGCCATGTACACCGGCGCGCCGGCCCCCACCCGCTC
>NW_027984437.1:0-203 GCF_054177405.1 Leptonychotes weddellii
TTTCTTTTTTTTTTTAAAGATTTTATTTATTTATTTGAGAGAGAGAATGAGACAGAGAGAGAGAGCATGAGATGGGGGAGGATCAGAGGGAGAAGCAGACTCCCTGCTGAGCAGGGAGCCTGATGCGGGACTCGATCCCGGGACTCCAGGATCATGACCTGAGCCGAAGGCAGTCGCTTAACCAACTGAGCCACCCAGGCGCC
>NW_027984438.1:0-203 GCF_054177405.1 Leptonychotes weddellii
GGCGCCTGGGTGGCTCAGTCGTTAAGCGTCTGCCTTCGGCTCAGGTCATGATCCCAGGGTCCTGGGATCGAGCCCCGCATCGGGCTCCCTGCTCAGCGGGAAGCCTGCTTCTCCCTCTTCCACTCCCCCTGCTTGTATTCCCTCTCTCGCTGTGTCTCTCTCTGTCAAATAAATAAATAAAATCTTTAAAAAAAAAAAATCAG
>NW_027984439.1:0-203 GCF_054177405.1 Leptonychotes weddellii
GATTATGAACATTTTTTCTTGTGTCTGTTAGCCATTTGTATGCCTTCTTTGGAGAAGTGTCTGTTCATGTCTTTTGCCCAGGTTTGCATATTCTTGAATAACTTTCACCTCTCAGTCACATTTTATCCTCACCATTGAAAAAACTAAAACCCAAACAAACAAATAATGGGGAAAAAAGATACCAGGTGACATAATCTCCCCTA
>NW_027984440.1:0-203 GCF_054177405.1 Leptonychotes weddellii
GCCGGGGGTGAGCCTGCAGCAGCCATGAGGACGAAGTAGAAAAATCCAAGTGAAATGAAAAAGGTCAGGGCACCAGCCTCCAGAAGAGAGCTTGACCAAAAATCAGGTAAGAGTTCTTACCGGCTCTCTGGCCTCAGGTGGGGGTTGGCATGACCCTTTCAAGGGGAAGATGTGGAGGCAAATTCTGGTTCCAGGTTGGATTC
>NW_027984441.1:0-203 GCF_054177405.1 Leptonychotes weddellii
TTTGTTTTTTTTTTTTTTAAGATTTTATTTATTTATTTGACAGAGAGAGACACAGCGAGAGAGGGAACACAAGCAGGGGGAGTGGGAGAGGGTGAAGCAGGCTTCCCGTGGAGCAGGGAGCCCGATGTGGGGCTCGAACCCGACGCTGGGATCATGACCTGAGCCGAAGGCAGACGCTTAACGACTGAGCCACCCAGGCGCCC
>NW_027984442.1:0-203 GCF_054177405.1 Leptonychotes weddellii
ATGGTCTAATAGTGTGTGTGTGTGTGTGTGTGTGTGTATCTCCTCTCAGAATTCCTGCTAAAATGAACTATTGGGACTTCATCAAGATAAAAAGCTTTTGCAAAGCAAAGGAAACAGTCAACAAAACCAAAAGACAACCGACAGAATGGGAGAAGATATTTGCAAATGACTTATCAGATAAAGGGCTAGTATCCAAAATCTAT
>NW_027984443.1:0-203 GCF_054177405.1 Leptonychotes weddellii
GAGACAGTAGACTTCATTATAACTTTTCAAAAAGCAACAACATGGAAGCGGTTCATAAATATATGACACTGAAAATCTGGTAGAATGTATGTGAAATCTCTAATATTAGGCATTCGTATAAATTGGCCACAGATCAACAGTGTAAATACTGTGGTTTTATTTGTTCTTAATCAAACACAATATTAGAATACAAAAGCAGGCAT
>NW_027984444.1:0-203 GCF_054177405.1 Leptonychotes weddellii
CACAAAGTAAGAGACAAGAAAACACAGAGTGGTCATTATACATGTACAAATTATGATATAGAATTGTGTTCAGTTTCCGAATTCAAATTATGTTCAATTTCCTGTTCCTTATTTGTTCCCACTTCTGGATAGAAACAATAGAGTACATCACAAATATAAGCTAAATTTATTTTGCCAGTGATGCTTGGCAAACAATTGCTTTA
>NW_027984445.1:0-1063 GCF_054177405.1 Leptonychotes weddellii
CCTATGCAGCCTCTGCGGCTGCCTGCCTTGGAGGGCCATTAATTTCAGGGAGAGTCACCACTCTCGGGGACAGCCAAGCCGGTCTCTTGCAGCTCTCCCTGTTGGTGTGGGTTACTGAAGGGGAAGCGAGCTCGTGGAGCTCTCCTGAGCCCCTTGACCAGCAGAGTGCAGCCCCCAGCCCTCTGATCTGTCTTTGGGTAGAGGGAAATGTCCCCGGGGCAACCTGGTCGTTGTGGGATGGCCCCCTGTCAGGGGACACTGGGTGATTTGCTGTGTCATTGGCCGTGCTCTGGGGAAGCCGCCACCGAGAGCCAGGCGGGGTTTGCGGGCTGAAGACAGGCGCATCTCGTCCTTCTGCTGCCAGCCTGGGGGACTGAGTCCTGTGGAGGGAAGCCATCAAAACAGAAGTAAATACAATAGCCAATATTTTCACTGCACGCCTACCTTGTCGGATGCTGTGCTAAGCACCGTGGGCATCTGCCCTAGTTCACTCTCACAGATCTGGCGGGATGCGTGGGGATGGGACTACCCCCAGGTTAAAGATACAGAGACTGGAGTTCTATCGCTTGTCTGGTGTCACACGGCTGTGGCCACAGTGGAGCCTGGACACTGTGTCCCAGGACGTGAACTCAAGCACTTTGCTCTCCAGACAAGCGAGCATTCTGCAAGTGCCCACTTTCTGTTTTCACCTGGGCGGGCGCTGGGCTTTGACTCCGCTGTGCAGAAGTCCCTGGGAGGGCACGCATGCCTGTGTCGTGACAGGGAGCCTCCTGCTGAGGCTTTTGGCTCATATTTTGGGGGGTGAGGGGGCACAGAGAGCGAGTACGGGTTCGGCGAGAGCTGTGCCTGAGGCTGCCGTGGGCAGGGGGCTTCAGCGGGCTGTGAAGGGCGGCTTGACAAAGAGTTGCCCACCTGCCCTCACCCCGACTTGATTTCATTGTTTGGAGAAGAAGGGTTGATTCCTTCCATTTAAAAAACTGTTAGAGGCTCCGTGCCAGTGTTTAGTAGAATGTAAAAGGTTAATACTTAAACTGGGGCACAAATGAAATTGCAATCAAACAGA
>NW_027984446.1:0-203 GCF_054177405.1 Leptonychotes weddellii
CTTCTTTTTTTTTTTTTTTTAAAGATTTTATTTATTTATTTGAGAGAGAGAGAATGAGAGACAGAGAGCATGAGAGGGAGGAGGGTCAGAGGGAGAAGCAGACTCCCTGCCGAGCAGGGAGCCCGATGCGGGACTCGATCCCAGGACTCCAGGATCATGACCTGAGCCGAAGGCAGTCGCTTAACCAACTGAGCCACCCAGGC
>NW_027984447.1:0-203 GCF_054177405.1 Leptonychotes weddellii
GCATTGGAGATATCACAAGCATTTCCCATTTAAATACAGGCTGACACAGTTCAGATTCTTCATTTGGAAAAACGAAGGCCACTATGAGTGAACATTATATTCATTAAGAGTTTTGGGTGCGAGCTATACAACCAGCTCCGGTCCATCTTGAACCTGTCCCCTGGAACAGGTGTCCCATGGAACTGATGGGTAGGAATGCATGT
>NW_027984448.1:0-203 GCF_054177405.1 Leptonychotes weddellii
TTTCTTTTTTTTTTTTTTTAAAGATTTTATTTATTTATTTGAGACAGACAGAATGAGAGACAGAGAGCATGAGAGGGAGGAGGGTCAGAGGGAGAAGCAGACTCCCTGCCGAGCAGGGAGCCCGATGCGGGACTCGATCCCGGGACTCCAGGATCATGACCTGAGCCGAAGGCAGTCGCTTAACCAACTGAGCCACCCAGGCG
>NW_027984449.1:0-203 GCF_054177405.1 Leptonychotes weddellii
CAGGTGAGGAAAATGATAGAGACGTTAGGCAACTTGTCATCATCACTCATCTCTAGGAAGGGACAGGGCAGGCCTGGAAGCCAAGCTATCTACCTCCAATGACCTTGCACATATACATAACCACAATGACATGCTGTCTCCACTCCCCATCCCTGTTCTAATAATATATCCTTTTTATTGAAAGAAAGAAAGAAAGAAACTCT
>NW_027984450.1:0-203 GCF_054177405.1 Leptonychotes weddellii
GCAAGAAAAAGAAATAAAAGGCATTGAAATTAGAAAGGAATAAATAAAGCTATCTATTCACAAATGACATGTTTCTATATAGAGAGAATCCCAAAAATCTACTATTAATCTAATACTAATTCTATTAACAATTCAGCAAAATTGTAGAGGACAAGATCAATAGGCAAGAATCAGTTGTGTTGGGGCGCCTGGGTGGCTCAGTC
>NW_027984451.1:0-203 GCF_054177405.1 Leptonychotes weddellii
TTTTTTTTTTTTTTAAAGATTTTATTTATTTATTTGACAGAGACAGAGACAGCGAGAGCAGGAACACAAGCAGGGGGAGTGGGAGAGGGAGAAGCAGGCCTCCCGCCGAGCAGGGAGCCTGATGTGGGACTCGATCCCAGGACCCTGGGATCATGACCTGAGCCGAAGGCAGTCGCTTAACCAACTGAGCCACCCAGGCGCCC
>NW_027984452.1:0-203 GCF_054177405.1 Leptonychotes weddellii
GATTCCGGGACTCCAGGATCATGACCTGAGCCGAAGGCAGTCGCTTAACCAACTGAGTCACCCAGGCACCCTATAATTTTAACTCTTAAGGGTGTATCCCTAACCATGTTTAGTTGGCCATTTTTTGAAGAAATGGAATCATGCCATATGCATCCTAGCCTCCTACAGTCAGCATAATGCTTGTGATAATGAGCCATGTTTGT
>NW_027984453.1:0-203 GCF_054177405.1 Leptonychotes weddellii
CTGTGAATTGTGCAGGACTGTTGAATCTCAGATCTGTACCTCTGAGACAAATAATGCAAGATATGTTAAGAAAAAAAAAAGAAGAAGAAGAAGGTAGCGGGAGGGGAGGAATGAAGCGGGGGAAATCGGAGGGGTGGACGAACCATGAGAGAAGATGGACTCTGAAAAACAAACTGAGGGTTCTAGAGGGGAGGGGGGTGGGA
>NW_027984454.1:0-203 GCF_054177405.1 Leptonychotes weddellii
CCTCCAAGGAGCGCAGCGGCGTGTCCCTGGCCGCGCTCAAGAAGGCGCTCGCGGCCGCCGGCTACGACGTGGAGAAGAACAACAGCCGCATCAAGCTGGGCCTCAAGAGCCTGGTGAGCAAGGGCACCCTGGTGCAGACCAAGGGCACCGGCGCCTCGGGCTCCTTCAAGCTCAACAAGAAGGCGGCCTCCGGGGAAGCCAAG
>NW_027984455.1:0-203 GCF_054177405.1 Leptonychotes weddellii
TCTACTGATCTGTAAAGTGGGCACAACGATCCCCACCTCACAGACAGTCCACGAGGACCCGGTGCGTTAGGAGCGGGCAGAATGGTCAGAGAGTGCGTGTCACCGGGCCAGCACTCAGCCAGCGCTGACGATTACGGATTCACGTCGTCTGTGAACAGCTCTCAGCACATGACTGACGCTGGCTGGTGTCCAAGATTGGCTGA
>NW_027984456.1:0-1063 GCF_054177405.1 Leptonychotes weddellii
ACACAAGTGTGCCTTAAATCTGCTGCTTTCGTGTTTACAAGCCCTTTGCTCGTATACGCCTTCATTTAAACTCCAGAGCACCCTCTCTCCCCTCCCCCAACCAAAGTGTCATTAATCTCATCATATCTCTGATATCTGGGACTGTGAGGGTAGGTGCTCCTGAGATGTTCATTTTGGATACATAATCTTTTTTTTTTAAGATTTTTTAAATTTATTTGACAGGGAGAGAGAGAGAGAGAGAGCACACGCACAAGCAGGGGGAGAAGGAGACTCCCCTCTGAGCAGGGATCCCCAGGTGGGACTCATCCCAGGACCCTAAGATTATGACCTGAGCCGAAGGTAGACACTTAATCAACTGGGCCTCCCAGGCACCCCGGATACATAATCTTTAGAAAGATAACTAACAAATACGAACTTCAGATATGCAGTTTTTATTTGGTCATACTCAAAGCTCTTCTCAGGGGGCAAAGGCACTTGTACTCTGATGTTACAAAGTTATTTTTAAACAGTGTGACTGACAATGTAAAGTCAATGATATGTATCTTTTGACTAAGGAATGTAATAAAACATCAAGGAGAACTGCTGTCCCTGTACAATAAAGAAAATTTGCAAATCATGCTCTTCATTGTTGGCTTTTACAGCAAAATGTGAAGTTCTGTGAGGAAGAAGCCTTGATTTGAATCCACAGTTGGTCAGTTCTGATGCTGAGGATTCTGATGGCAGAACATCTCAGTGAAATGGGCTGGCATTGTGGAAGAGTTCCTGGCTGGGTGGAGAACAGCTCCTTTAGTTTAAATTTTGCTTTACATTTGCATGTTAATAAAATAATTTTAGAATCTTAGTCATTTGTTGGATATTTTCCTTCAAATAATCTTGTGTCTGGAAGGACTTCATAAAAGGATGCAAACTCTCTCGCTTTCTGTCTTCTTTTGTCAACTAAGGTAGGACCATACTACCTTGGGCTGGACCACTCCAGGTAGTACTGGGCATTTATTCGGTTGATTTATTAAAATATGAAAGTTCTTATTAGGGCAAAGCAATACAAGCTTATTATTGGAAAAAT
>NW_027984457.1:0-203 GCF_054177405.1 Leptonychotes weddellii
CCATCACCAGCATCACCAGCATCACCAGCACCATTAGGCAAAGCCTAGTTGTTAAGCCGGCACGGATGGCTCCATCCCCAAAGCCACCGTCCTTCTCCGGTCGCCGTCGTCGTTAACCCAGAGTACTGAACGGCCTCCCTGCCTCTTGTCTCACTACCTCCAAAACCCCTGCTCCTGCTCAAAGTTCTTCCGTGACTCCGGCC
>NW_027984458.1:0-203 GCF_054177405.1 Leptonychotes weddellii
ATTAATTATAAATTTCTTAAAGGTTTTATTTATTTCTTTATCAGAGAGAGAGCACAAGCAGGGGGAGGGAGGTACAGACAGAGGGAGAAGACTCTTAAGGACTGAGCCACCCAGTCATCCCAGAACTTTTTTTAATTAATTATATCATTTGACTCTTAGTTTGTTGTAATTTTAATCAATAAAAATATTTTGTGTTTAACTTT
>NW_027984459.1:0-203 GCF_054177405.1 Leptonychotes weddellii
TTTTTTTTCCTCCCCGGCTGCTTGAAGCTAGGCCGCCATCATGAACGACACAGTAACTATCCGGACCAGGAAGTTCATGACTAACCGACTACTTCAGCGGAAACAGATGGTCATTGATGTTCTTCACCCCGGAAAGGCAACAGTACCTAAGACAGAAATTCGGGAAAAACTAGCCAAAATGTACAAGACCACACCAGATGTCA
>NW_027984460.1:0-203 GCF_054177405.1 Leptonychotes weddellii
CTCTAGGTATTTCAGCCTTCAGATCTGTTAATATTTGCTTAATATATTTAGATGCTACAAATACAAATAAATTTATAATTATTATGTTCTTTTGATAAATTCACACATTTATCATTATATAATGACCTTTTTTGTTACAGTTTTTGATTTAAATTCTATTTTGTCTGACATAAGCATAGCTATCCCTGCTGTCTTTTGGATTT
>NW_027984461.1:0-203 GCF_054177405.1 Leptonychotes weddellii
CCATTATTTACTTATTTTTTTTTCTATCCTCTTTCTTACCTTTCCTTCTGAGACATACAGGCATACTTCGCTGCTTGCTGAGATTTTAAGTTTTGTTCTTTATTCCTATATGTTTTTACTTTGTCAACTGATTCTATCATCTGTGTTATTTCTGGAGCTTAACCTATTATTGGGCTTTCTTCCCATCAAGGATAGCATAGCAA
>NW_027984462.1:0-203 GCF_054177405.1 Leptonychotes weddellii
CAAAGTTTATCAGTAAAGTGTCAAATACTGGTTGCCCTGGGGAATGCTGCCTTTAAGCTAATTTGACCAATGTCCTCTCTCACTTCTATTTCAACTTCAACACTTATTTGAGCAAACTGTATCAGTTAATTGTCCCCTACTACAGCGAATACTGTGATATTCCAAAATTCTTATTCTCTCTCCCAACTCATTTTCAAGACCTG
>NW_027984463.1:0-203 GCF_054177405.1 Leptonychotes weddellii
AAATGAATTTCCCCTCATTTCTTGTTTCCTGGCTCTATTGGTATCTAACCACTTATTCTGTGATTAATTCATTACACGCACAGACACTGACAGGGTGTCCAATGTGTGTTAGGTGCTACTCTATGTACAAAATGAGAGAGTATCTGTCTTCACACAGCTCATTCTGGCAGGAGACAGGGAGCAGTAAATACCACAACCCTATA
>NW_027984464.1:0-203 GCF_054177405.1 Leptonychotes weddellii
TAAAAGAGAGATATTCTCTACCCTCATGGAGATTACAGCTAATTAGAATGAAGGTGTGATTATAAAGTGTACATTAAAAAAATAGTTGGGGACGGTGTGAGAGAGGGGTGGAGAGAATAAGAGAAATACTTCAGGAGACAGAGAGGTAGGGGAGAAAACAAGGGGGGTCAGGAAGGCTGCTACAGTCTAGGGAGGCTGGTTTA
>NW_027984465.1:0-203 GCF_054177405.1 Leptonychotes weddellii
TTCCGTATCTGTCCCTTACTGTACAGGCAGGTATGAGAGGAGGCACGTGAGCCGAGCTGATGGCATGGCTGGCCTCCTGGTGTCGCTGCTGTGGGTGGCCCAGGGAGAGTCCAGAGAACCAGGGAAAGCCGTGTATGTAAGTCATACCCAAATGTGCAAGAGCTCATCTTCCTTCTTGGTCAGTATAAATGTGCCAAGACTCA
>NW_027984466.1:0-203 GCF_054177405.1 Leptonychotes weddellii
TTTATTTTTTTTTTTTTTAAAGATTTTTTATTTATTTATCTGAGAGAGAGAATGGGAGACAGAGAGCATGAGAGGGGGAGGATCAGAGGGAGAAGCAGACTCCCTGCCGAGCAGGGAGCCCGATGCGGGACTCGATCCCGGGACTCCAGGATCATGACCTGAGCCGAAGGCAGTCGCTTAACCAACTGAGCCACCCAGGCGCC
>NW_027984467.1:0-1063 GCF_054177405.1 Leptonychotes weddellii
GGGCCACTGTGTGAAATGCGTGCACTGATTTGCATGACATCTACTTCCTTCTGTGTCATGGGGCTGTCCAACTTCATCCTCGGTGAACCCCAGAACAAGCACCCTGTGCTCGGCAGAGACTCTCCTTCTCTTCCGTGGGAGCGGGGAGATGGGATAATCCAGGCAATTGGTAACTGGATGGTTTCGCTCTAGCTGTTTGTGCTGGTTTCAGAAGGACCCTCCTAAAGCAAGTGTCTCCAGCACAGGGGGGCCCTGAGGGTTGGCTCTGGCGGATGGGACAGCTCAGGGAAAAGTGTTCCCCTCGGGCTGCCCATGCAGGCTCCGGAGAGTCAAGTATGGAGCCTCCATGGTCCAGAAAGAGAATGGGATGGGTCCTGAGGAATCCAGGGAATGCCACGTCTGCATTGTGTTGGCACCAGGCACTCACTCTGCAAACAAAACTCTGATGTCCCCACCTCGCGCCACCACAGGCAGAGATGACAGACACACGGGGGATGCAGGGGACACACCTGGCCGGGTCGGGTCCCGGCTCTGAGACCTCTGTGCCTGAGCTCCCTGGGCTGCCGAGGAGCAAAATCACACCATTTGTGCTGTGTGCAGACTAAAGTAATTCCTGCCCGGGGCCCCTTGTACCTCGTTTGTCTCCTAAAGCAGCAAGTAGGGCTCTGCAGGGCACGGGTCGTGGGGGCCACCCTATCATCCCACCACCCCCACCTCAGGCTGGTGCACACTCCCCGTTTGGCCACCCCAGCCCCCAACCCACCTCAGGGAGCACAGAGCAGGGTGCCGGACGGGCACGGACCCCAGCACGTGCGGGGCGGTAAGAGGAACATTCCAGAGCACCAGGGTGGAGTGGGCCCACTGTGCACCAGCCTCCGAGGCAGACTCCGAGACGGAGCTGAGCTTTGCAGGAAGGCGTACTCCCAGAGGGGGTGAGGGCGCTCACGCGGCAGGGACGGGACTGGGGAGGCTTCTCTGTGCTGAGTTCACAGCGAGTGGCCTGAGGCAGGTCCAGAGGGGGTGGCAGGAGGCTGCACAGACGGGCCTGGTGGCCCCGACCGAC
>NW_027984468.1:0-203 GCF_054177405.1 Leptonychotes weddellii
CGGTTCTGCCACTTTCCTGTTCCCTGGCCTTGGCCAAGGGTCTGAACTCTCCTGAGCTTCAGTTTTTCTTGTCTACAAAATGGGCGTTTTAACAGGACCTGCGCCAGAGGAGGGTTGTATGAAAGATAGAATCAGAACAGAACCTGGTGTCTAGTAAGCACTCATAAATTAACTGTTGTTACCGTGGAAGATAATTCTGCCTG
>NW_027984469.1:0-203 GCF_054177405.1 Leptonychotes weddellii
TTTCTTTTTTTTTTTTTTAAAGATTTTATTTATTTATTTGAGAGAGAGAGAATGAGAAAGCGCACATGAGAGGGAGGAGGGTCAGAGGGAGAAACAGACTCACTGCCGAGCAGGGAGCCCGATGCGGGACTCGATCCAGGGACTCCAGGATCATGACCTGAGCTGAAGGCAGTCGCTTAACCAACTGAGCCACCCAGGCGCCC
>NW_027984470.1:0-203 GCF_054177405.1 Leptonychotes weddellii
AACTTTTTTTTTTTTAAATAGCACATGATGTTACATTAGTTTAAGGTGTAAAACATACTAATTCCATAGGTCTGTGTGTTATGGTATGCTCATCACAAGCAAACATTTGTCATCACACAGCAGTATAACAATACCACTGACTATATACCCCATGCTGTACTGTTTGTCCCCTTGATGTCTTCATTCCATACCTGGATGCTATC
>NW_027984471.1:0-203 GCF_054177405.1 Leptonychotes weddellii
TAAGAAAAAAAAAAGAAGAAGAAGAAGGTAGCAGGAGGGGAAGAATGAAGCGGGGGAAATCGGAGGGGTAGACGAACCATGAGAGACGATGGACTCTGAAAAACAAACTGAGGGTTCTAGAGGGGAGGGGGGTGGGAGGATGGGTTAGCCTGGTGGTGGGTATTGAGGAGGGCACATTCTGCATGGAGCACTGGGTGTTGTGC
>NW_027984472.1:0-203 GCF_054177405.1 Leptonychotes weddellii
ATATTCATACCGCCTACTCACTATTGTGCTGTTGTGACGCTAAAAGTGATTTCCTCCAAGTAGAGACTGGAGCGCAGTAACTGTCTGGTGCTTCACAACGGCTCTGTAGGTGTTCAGGTATTGACGGTCTACAGAATGAGCTGGACACCTGGTAGTGGGTGAAGCCAGACACGGGACTTGGATGGCTCCACTGCATGGGCGAC
>NW_027984473.1:0-203 GCF_054177405.1 Leptonychotes weddellii
GCTTTCTCTCACTCACACTGTCTCTCTTGAATAAATAAACAAAATCTTTAAAAATAAATAAATATTAGTTCTTTGGGTATTGAGTTTGATAAGTTCTTTATAGATTTTGAATACTAGACCTTTATCTGATATGTCATTTGCAAATATCTTCTCCCATTCTGTCGGTTGTCTTTTGGTTTTGTTGACTGTTTCCTTTGCTTTGC
>NW_027984474.1:0-203 GCF_054177405.1 Leptonychotes weddellii
GGCACCTGGGTGGCTCAGTCGTTAAGCGTCTGCCTTCGGCTCAGGTCATGATCCCAGGGTCCTGGGATCGAGTCCCGCATCGGGCTCCTTGCTCAGCGGGGAGCCTGCTTCTCCCTCTGCCACTCCCTGCCACTCTGCCTACTTGTGATTCCTCTCTCTCTCTCTCTCTGTGTCAAATAAATAAATAAAATCTTTAAAAAAAA
>NW_027984475.1:0-203 GCF_054177405.1 Leptonychotes weddellii
TTATTTTTTTTTAAAGATTTTATTTATTTATTTGAGAGAGAGAATGAGAGAGAGAGAGCACATGAGAGGGGGGAGGGTCAGAGGGAGAAGCAGACCCCCTGCTGAGCAAGGAGCCCGATATGGGACTCGATCCCGGGACTCCAGGATCATGACCTGAGCTGAAGGCAGTCGCTTAACCAACTGAGCCACCCAGGCGCCCCAAG
>NW_027984476.1:0-203 GCF_054177405.1 Leptonychotes weddellii
TGGCTCATCCCAGCCCAGAAACCTCCATGGCATCTTCATTAACTGTTAGCATGAAGCCCCGGGCTCCTGTCCTACTCCTGAGGACTCTCCACCGTCTGGCCACAGGCTGCATTTCTTTCCTTTTTTTTTTTTTTTTTTAAGATTTATTTATTTATTTCAGAGAAAGAGAGAGGGAGAGAGGGCGAGGGAGACAAGCAGACTCC
>NW_027984477.1:0-203 GCF_054177405.1 Leptonychotes weddellii
TGAGTGAGCAGGGAGGCAAGCAGAGGCAGCCCCATACACGCCAGGTGAGGATTTGGGTCAGTCCTAAGCCCTGAGGGGCTTTAAGCAGAAGCATTACATGACCAGATCTACATTTTTAAAAGATTACTCTTTTTCCGCTTAGGTGTCTTTGGAAGTGGGGGCAGGAGTGATCCAAGAGACCCAATAGGGGCTGTTCGCCAGGG
>NW_027984478.1:0-1063 GCF_054177405.1 Leptonychotes weddellii
AGGGACACCACCTGAGAAACAGAAGTTCACATTTTCGTGGATGTATGTGGGTCAGATACTGAAAGCTAGGTCCTAGGCAAAGCTAGTGATTTAGAAACCCGAAAACCGAAGGGGCAGGAATGCATACGAATGACTCATTTTTCACGTAAGGTTTTGCCTCTTATTATTCACTCCAAATTATTAGTGTCTTAACACCAGACGTGTATTTACACAGTATTGCCAATTCCTATTATACTAAGATCTCCTGCGGATGATCTACTTAGCACTCAACAATACAGGAGCCCCGAAATCTGCAAGTCAAAGGTAAGTGTATACACTTGGGTGTGTATTAGGCCCTTAAAAAGGCTTCCGGGAATTCTCGTGTTATCTGGTAACTTCCCCTTTCGCCCACAGGGCAGAGCGGGGCGGGGGACGCGGAGGCGGGGCGGTCTCCTAGGAGACCACCGGGAACAAGTGCGCACGCGTAGAGCCTCGGCCCGGCTGATGCAACCTCCGGCGCGCGGGCTGGGTCCGCCGAGAGTAAGGAAGCCGACAGGGAACCGCGCGAGACCAATGAGCGGCCGCTCGGAGGAGTCCGGAAGGGCCCGCCCGCCGGGGCTCTGCGAGTGACGTTGGGCGACGCGGGGCTGGTGGCGTAGCTAGCCGCCGTCCTTCGTCTCGTCCTCTTGCCTGTGGGTGTCCTGCTCCGCGCTGGCCCGGCGGCCATTTTGGGATTCGCTTCCACCCGCGCCCGCCTGCCCAGCCCTTCCGGGGTCGCGCTGCCGAGGGGCTTCTTTAACGGCCCGTCTTTCTGGGAAGTCGTCGCAGTCGCCGTGGGAGGGCTCTGTCTATGGTGGAGAGGCCTCGAGCGGACTAGGACATCTCCTTTCCGCCAGGATGAATGTCGTCTTGGCCGCTGCGTCCTGCGCCTGCCGTTCCGGAGTGTGGTCTGCCGCTCGCGGCCGAAGCCGCTTCCCCCTGTGGCTCTTCTCCTGGCCCGGCGATCGGCCTGGGGCCCCGACTCCGCCGCGCAGCAAGGCCAAGACTGCTTAGGCCTCTCCGAATCCCGCCCGACCTGCAGCCC
>NW_027984479.1:0-203 GCF_054177405.1 Leptonychotes weddellii
GGAAGGAAGGAAGGAAGGAAGGAAGGAAGGAAGGAAGGAAGGAAGGAAGGAAGGAAAGTGAGAACACAAAATAGGCCCTGCTCTCCAGAAGGTCATTCTCCAGAGCCGAGGCTAGAGCCTGTGTTCTAAGCAGCACCACCTTCAAGGTTTACTTCCCTCTCACCTCCACAGGCTCGCAAACTCAGGGCAAACTCAGGGCCTTT
>NW_027984480.1:0-203 GCF_054177405.1 Leptonychotes weddellii
TGCAAGACTGTTGAATCTCAGATCTGTACCTCTGAAACAAATAATGCAATATATGTTAAGAAAAAAAAAAAGAAGAAGAAGAAGGTAGCGGGAGGGGAAGAATGAAGCGGGGGAAATCGGAGGGGTAGACGAACCATGAGAGACGATGGACTCTGAAAAACAAACTGAGGGTTCTAGAGGGGAGGGGGGTGGGAGGATGGGTT
>NW_027984481.1:0-203 GCF_054177405.1 Leptonychotes weddellii
AGGAAAGGGGAAAAGAGATAGCATCTTTCAGGTTGGGTGCTTGCCACTGAGAATTTGAACATTGTACCACTAAGGTGGTGCAGAGCTAACCAGTGGGCTTGAAACAGCAAGGATTTGATTGCCAGCGCAAGGCATCATTGTATTGATGTCAGTCACCCTTGGCACAGCCTTAGCTTTGGCTCAGGCCAATGATTTTTTTGCAT
>NW_027984482.1:0-203 GCF_054177405.1 Leptonychotes weddellii
ACTAGGGGCGCCTGGGTGGCTCAGTTGGTTAAGCGACTGCCTTCGGCTCAGGTCATGATCCTGGAGTCCCGGGATCGAGTCCCGCATCGGGCTCCCTGCTCAGCAGGGAGTCTGCTTCTCCCTCTGACCCTCCTCCCTCTCATGCTCTCTGTCTCTCATTCTCTCTCTTGCAAATAAATAAAATCTTAAAAAAAAAAAAAGAA
>NW_027984483.1:0-203 GCF_054177405.1 Leptonychotes weddellii
TTTTTTTTTTTTTAAAGATTTTATTTATTTATTTGACAGAGAGAGACACAGCGAGAGAGGGAACACAAGCAGGGGGAGTGGGAGAGGGAGAAGCAGGCTCCCCGCAGAGCAGGGAGCCTGATGCGGGACTCGATCCCAGGACCCTGGGATCATGACCTGAGCCGAAGGCAGTCGCTTAACCAACTGAGCCACCCAGGCGCCCT
>NW_027984484.1:0-203 GCF_054177405.1 Leptonychotes weddellii
TTTCTTTTTTTTTTATTCTTATGTTAATCCCCATACATTACATCATTAGTTTTAGATGTAGTGTTCCATGATTCATTGTTTGTGCATAACACCCAGTGCTCCATGCAGAATGTGCCCTCCTCAATACCCATCACCAGGCTAACCCATCCTCCCACCCCCCTCCCCTCTAGAACCCTCAGTTTGTTTTTCAGAGTCCATCGTCT
>NW_027984485.1:0-203 GCF_054177405.1 Leptonychotes weddellii
GGTTCAGGGAGGGGGCAGGGCCGCACCCCCTCCCACGGACGCTGCCATCAGAGCTGATGTCGCCCCCAAGGACCAGCGGAGCCCTCCTGACCGGCTTGCCCACGGGGAAGGCTGCCCTTTGGAGAGTTCGCATGATAATCGTGGCGGCCGGAGTGCCGACTGTGGGAAGGCCATGCTAGGTCACGGATTTATGTCGTGGAAGA
>NW_027984486.1:0-203 GCF_054177405.1 Leptonychotes weddellii
TTCTTTCTTTCTTTCTTTCTTTCTTTCTTTCTTTCTTTCTTTCTTTCTTTCATTCTTTCTTTCTTTTTCTTTTGCCTCATAAGTTAACATTCACAAGTTACAGAGATCAGGAGGTGGGTATTTGAAGGGCTTTTTTTCCATCTACAAGTGGTATTAAACTTGATAAATGTAAGGATATGCAGTTACAGTTAAATTGAGTACTG
>NW_027984487.1:0-203 GCF_054177405.1 Leptonychotes weddellii
GGGAGTCTGCTTCTCCCTCTCCCACTCCCCGTTTGTGTTCCCTCTCTCGCTGTGTCTTTCTCTGTCAAATAAATAAAATCTTTAAAAAAAAAAAAAAAGGGACATGTTATTAGAGCAGCTACAATTTGTGGCTGCATTCCAAAGAAATTTCCCTGGCATGGTCATGAATGAAGCAGGAGTGAGAGCACCTTCTTTCCTTCTTA
>NW_027984488.1:0-203 GCF_054177405.1 Leptonychotes weddellii
ACTCTTTTTTTTTTTTTTTTTTAAAGATTTTATTTATTTATTTGAGAGAGAGAGAATGAGAGACAGAGAGCATGAGAGGGAGGAGGGTCAGAGGGAGAAGCAGACTCCCTGCCGAGCAGGGAGCCCGATGCGGGACTCGATCCCGGGACTCCAGGATCATGACCTGAGCCGAAGGCAGTCGCTTAACCAACTGAGCCACCCAG
>NW_027984489.1:0-1063 GCF_054177405.1 Leptonychotes weddellii
GCGTATCATTTTCATCATAGACATTGCTATCTTTTCAACATCTTGATTTTCACTGTCTTTTAAAGCAATATCTAGATCCACTCAGAAGTGTGAAAAGGTGGTATCACAGTTTACCCATTTAACTTTAGATATGGATGCAGTGTATATAAATGTAAGGTAGTATAGATTGTTTAGTAAGGCAAAATATACTTCAGTGACTACATGCAGCTCTTATAAGAGAACCTCTATGCTCTAATGCAGTGTCGATCTCTGATGTCAACAGTGGTCCAACCCACAAACTCTTGTCAACAGTGGTCCAACCCACAAACTCTTGTGGCATTTAGACACAACTTGTATTTGGAGGACAAGAGATGGAGACAAACTTACCTGGGGCCTGAACAGCATTAGTCATGAGCGTGAATGTTTACGACGGTAACTGGTTATTCTGGGCCAGCACTGAAGGCTGGGTCCCGAGCAACGAGGGCATCCGTGCATTCTTTAACAAATTTAATTTTTTTTGTCGATTTGTGATATGGGAAGCTTTCTAAGTCAAGCAAGTTGGTTCCACTGGCTGTGGCAGGGCTGAGAAGGAGGGGAAACTAGCATTATGACTTTAGGTGGGCTGCCAGGCCTGGAGTGGTTCAGCCAGGCACTGGGCTACGGGATGGGGCCAGCCCCTGGCAACGGGGTTTGGCTGTGGCCAGAAAATGTGTGAATTGGCATCTAAGAAAAAGGCACAGACTCAGAAAGGAGCAGCTTGGTGAGCCTAGGGCTTAAGAGCTCCAGACCTTTCCTGCTGAGAGTGAAGCTTCTAGAACATCCTCATCAGGTGCAGAACTGAGCCTGTAGGTAGATATCTGGGAACTACCCAGGAAATGGTTGTCTGTGGAGAGGCATTGGTGGGGCCCTCGAAATGTGAGGACACAAAAGGGATGAAGAGCACAGTAAGGCACTGGCTTGTTTATTTAGTACTGAGAGCATCTTTCTTTTTTTTTTATTTTTTTTAATTCTTATTTAATCCCCATACATTACATCATTAATTTTAGATGAAGTGTTCCATGATTCATTGTTTGTGCATAACACC
>NW_027984490.1:0-203 GCF_054177405.1 Leptonychotes weddellii
GGCACCTGGGTGGCTCAGTCGTTGGGCGTCTGCCTTCGGCTCAGGTTGTGATCCCAGGGTTCTGGGATCGAGCCCCACATCAGGCTCCCTGCTCCGCGGGGAGGCCTGCTTCTCCCTCTCCTACTCCCCCTGCTTGTGTTCCCTCTCTCACTATGTCTCTCACTGTCAAATAAATAAATAAAAAATCTTAAAAAAAAAAAAAT
>NW_027984491.1:0-203 GCF_054177405.1 Leptonychotes weddellii
TTTGCAAACGAGGAAACTGAGCATAAAGTAAACAAATGGTGTGCCCCAGATAACATAGAAAAAGTCATAGCGAGTATGTGGTGGAATCTGTTACTAACATAAGCAGTCAAGCTTTAAAATCTAATCACCATTCTATAACATATGTAGGCATTTGTCAGACCAAATAAGTATTTTAATTGCTTTTAAGTGCAATGAGAAGTTAA
>NW_027984492.1:0-203 GCF_054177405.1 Leptonychotes weddellii
AAAAATATATATATTTTTAAAGATTTTATTTATTTATTTGAGAGAGAGAGAATGAGAGAGAGCACATGAGAGGGGGGAGGGTCAGAGGGAGAAGCAGACTCCCTGCTGAGCAGGGAGCCCGATGCGGGACTCGATCCAGGGACTCCAGGATCATGACCTGAGCCGAAGGCAGTCGCTTAACCAACTGAGCCACCCAGGCACCC
>NW_027984493.1:0-203 GCF_054177405.1 Leptonychotes weddellii
ATTTGGCAGATTATAACAACAGGGTACTGGCCAGTGGACGACTGAATGGCCAGCATCATTTCAGCTGTGTTAGGGATAGGACCTTAGTTGACCATCGATTAAGGTCGCAGCAATTCACAATGAGGTGCTGTTTGTACTTTCTGGGTTGAAAAACAAACTAAGCTGGGCTGTTAAATGGAGAAAGAGTGGACCCTTCTCTCTCT
>NW_027984494.1:0-203 GCF_054177405.1 Leptonychotes weddellii
AAAGTCTGTTGAAATCCCCACTCTAGTGTCATTTTCATTTCAGGTATACTTTTCAACTCCAGAATGTCTCTTTGTTTGCTTGCTTTTAATTATTCTTACCTCTTTATTAATACTCCCTGTAGTGAGACATCATTCTCAGACTTTCTCTTGACTTTCAAGGCATGGATTTCTTTACTTTAAAAATTTAGTCTGGGGGGGGGCGG
>NW_027984495.1:0-203 GCF_054177405.1 Leptonychotes weddellii
TTTTTTTTTTTTTTTTAAAGATTTTATTTATTTATTTGACAGAGAAAGACACAGCGAGAGAGGGAACACAAACGGGGAGTGGGAGAGGGAGAAGCAGACTCCCCACCGAGCAGGGAGCCCGATGCGGGACTCGATCCCGGGACTCCAGGATCATGACCTGAGCCGAAGGCAGTCGCTTAACCAACTGAGCCACCCAGGCGCCC
>NW_027984496.1:0-203 GCF_054177405.1 Leptonychotes weddellii
CACTTCAGCAAATGGATAGATCATCCAGACAAAAAATCAACAAGGAAACAATGAACCCTTCTGCACTGTTGATGAATGATCCAGCAATCCCACTTCTGGGTATTTATCCAAAGGAAATGAAAACAGGATCTCAAAGAGATATTTGTACTCCCATGTTCATTGCAGCATTATTAACTATAACAAGGATATGGAAGTAACCGGTG
>NW_027984497.1:0-203 GCF_054177405.1 Leptonychotes weddellii
TATCTTTTTTTTTTATTCTTATGTTAATCCCCATACATTACATCATTAGTTCTAGATGAAGTGTTCCATGATTCATTGTTCGTGCATAACACCCAGTGCTCCATGCAGAACGTGCCCTCCTCAATACCCACCACCAGGCCAACCCATCCTCCCACCCCCCTCCCCTCTAGAACCCTCAGTTTGTTTTTCAGAGTCCATCGTCT
>NW_027984498.1:0-203 GCF_054177405.1 Leptonychotes weddellii
GCAAACGCTTAACGACTGAGCCACCCAGGTGCCCCGGACCCTGGGATCTTGACCTGAGCTGAAGGTAGACGCTTAACCGACTGAGCCACCCAGGCGCCCCCCATTACCAGGTTTTTAAAAGAGTTCCTTTTTGAGGTACTTGGGTGGCTCAGTCAGTTGGGCATCCGCTTTTGGCTCAGGTCATGATCTCAGGGTTTTGAGAT
>NW_027984499.1:0-1063 GCF_054177405.1 Leptonychotes weddellii
TGGATGGGCCTCTTCCAACACCCGAGGAGGTACCCTAGACACATGTTCACATTCTTATGTGTTTTGTAATTTTTACAAAATAGTTTAACTCTGGAGATTCCTTTCTCTTTGCATTGGTATTCCCTCTTCATTTTTTTAACTTGTGCCAAGTACATTAGAATAGTTATGGACATTTTTCAGATCAGGGAAATGGATTTGAAAATATATTTAGTTTGAAGTTAGGAGATATGTATGAGTTTTGTATCATTTCTGTGTATCATTATTGTATTAGTTTTCTATTACTGTATAGAAAATTACTCTAGACTTAGTAGCTTAAAAGAATACTGTTTTTATCTAAAATGTTATATAAGTCAAACATCTGAGTATGGCAGACCTAGGTTTTATTATTGGGGTCACAAAGCATAAATTAAAGTATTGTCTTGGTTTCATTCCGTTCTGTAACTCAGGATCCTCTTTCAAACATATGAGTTTTTTGGTAAAATTATTTGCATTTGTAGGACTGAGGTATCTACTTTCTGTCATCCAAGGATTACTCTGATTCTAGAGGCCACCCACAGTTCCTTGTCACATGACGCCCTCTGTAGGCCTTATATTCTCATGCCCTGAATCTCTTCCATGAGGAAGAGTCCAGTCCCTTTCAGGGCTTACATAATTAGGTCAGATCAGCAAGCATGATCACTCTTTTGATCAACTTAAAGTCCACTAATTTAGGACCTTAGTTATATCTATAGAATCTTTTCACCTTTGTCATGTAACTAAACTAATGAGAGTGCTGCCCATCATACTCACAGGATTATATAGGGTGTATACACCAAGGGGCTAAGATCTTAGAATTCATCTTAGAATTTTGCCTACCATAGCTAATTACTGCTAGCCATCCCAGAGCAGAAATGTTTTCTAGGAACACAGCCACCTAGTGCTTTGATGACTCACTAGGCAGTAGGACACTAAAGAGCAGAGCCAGATATCATACAATGATTTATGAATGTGGCCTTCAGTACCTGGTGACACAAGTATGAGGGTATAGGAATCTATGACAACTTGAAATTCTCTGAAGTCTGAC
>NW_027984500.1:0-203 GCF_054177405.1 Leptonychotes weddellii
TGGGCCACTGTGTCCTCCTTCTTCCACTAGAATGATGCTATATTTCCTGATGCGAGGGCATCGTGTTGTGCCCACTTCCTTCTTGGCTCTGGTTTAACCTGATTTCTTCCTCTATGCATGAAAATCCTGCATGGTTCTAAGCACAAGACAGCCTGAGAACATGTCCAGCTTCTTTAGGAACTTCTTTGTATGATTTGATGAGG
>NW_027984501.1:0-203 GCF_054177405.1 Leptonychotes weddellii
ACGGCGGTGCTGGCCGGCAGTGAGCTAGGACACCTGCTGGCCTGCCTGCCTTCTAGAGGCTCTGAGATGGGGCCTGGGTCCTAGGGCTTAGAGAGGTAGGAAGCATCTCGGCAGGAGCGGGTGGACAGAGTTGCTGCTCTCCAGCTCCCCAAGGGGGCTGTGTGCTGGGAGAGCTGGCTTCCGCTCCCAAGGGAGGCTGTAGG
>NW_027984502.1:0-203 GCF_054177405.1 Leptonychotes weddellii
ATCGTCATGCCAGAATCTCTCCACCTAAGCAAGCACTGTTTCCTCCTCCTGCAGGACTTGGGTGTCATTCTCACAGAGGTACCACAGCTAACCTTGAAGAACTTCCTTCACAGCTGAACCTTTCAGCTTGAGTGACCTCAGTGGTGGCCCAGTTCATCTCGACAGGATGGAGGGGACTCATTCATTCATTCAGATATTTACTG
>NW_027984503.1:0-203 GCF_054177405.1 Leptonychotes weddellii
TTTTTTTTTTTTTTAAGATTTTATTTATTTATTTGACAGAGAGAGACACAGCGAGAGAGGGAACACAAGCAGGGGGAGTGGGAGAGGGAGAAGCAGGCTCTCCACTGAGCAGGGAGCCCGATGCGGGACTCGATCCCAGGACCCTGGGATCATGACCTGAGCTGAAGGCAGTCGCTTAACCAACTGAGCCACCCAGGCGCCCT
>NW_027984504.1:0-203 GCF_054177405.1 Leptonychotes weddellii
GTCTATCACCCAGCCACCCCATCCCTCCCACCCCCCACCACTCCAGCAACCCTCAGTTTGTTTCCTGAGATTAAGAATTCCTCATATCAGTGAGATGAAGGAAGTGAATCTCAAGAACCATAACATGGATGGTAACTATGTGCACTTGAGGCTGCCCCTTCTCTCTGGGGCTGATGATAGGCATTGATAATTAATCATGAAAC
>NW_027984505.1:0-203 GCF_054177405.1 Leptonychotes weddellii
TGACTGAGCAGGGAGGCAAGCAGAGGCAGCCCCATACACGCCAGGTGAGGATTTGGGTCAGTCCTAAGCCCTGAGGGGCTTTAAGCAGAAGCATTACATGACCAGATCTACATTTTTAAAAGATTACTCTTTTTCCGCTTAGGTGTCTTTGGAAGTGGGGGCAGGAGTGATCCAAGAGACCCAATAGGGGCTGTTCGCCAGGG
>NW_027984506.1:0-203 GCF_054177405.1 Leptonychotes weddellii
GCCGGGTGGTGGGTATTGAGGAGGGCACGTTCTGCATGGAGCACTGGGTGTTGTGCACGAACAATGAATCATGGAACTCTTTATCTAGAACTAATGATGTAATGTATGGGAATTAACATAAGAATAAAAAAAAAAAACATAGGCCTGAGGGGCAAGCATTTAATTTAATGTACACATTTAGAAGCCTGCCAGAACACTCTCTA
>NW_027984507.1:0-203 GCF_054177405.1 Leptonychotes weddellii
GGGGAAAAAAAAAAAAAAAAAAAAGCTTTTCATACATGAGATGTTCATCATGGCATTATGATAAAAATTAAAAATAAATGACAACAATAGGAAAATTAAGTAAATGATAATACATTATCTACTTAGAACAAATGCAACTATTAAAATCGTATTTAGAAAGTATTTTAATTACATAAGGAAAGTGGTCATATTATAATGTCTAA
>NW_027984508.1:0-203 GCF_054177405.1 Leptonychotes weddellii
TTACCTTCTTTGGCAAAATATTCCAGGTGGGTTAATGTCTCCTTCATAAAGCGAGAATCTTCTGAAAGTCTCTCATAAATCACTGTATCCTATCCGGAAAAAAAAAAAAAAAAAAGTTCTTGTGACCAATATCTTACCTAAGCCTAACAATCCAAATTTTAAATACTGCATTATAATTTTATTGTTATATCTAATAGATGTGA
>NW_027984509.1:0-203 GCF_054177405.1 Leptonychotes weddellii
AGCAGAACCACTCTGTTCCCGGACCCACTCTGGTTTCCAAACGGAACCACTCTGTTCCCGGACCAGGTCTGGTTTCCAAGTCGGAACCACTCTGTTCCTAGACCCGGTCATGTTTCTAAGTCGGACCCAGTCCAATTTCAGGCAATTTCCGGGCCGAGTCCAAGCCCAGCGGGTCTGGTTTCTCAGTCGGACCCAGTCTAGCT
>NW_027984510.1:0-1063 GCF_054177405.1 Leptonychotes weddellii
TTGGTAAAGTACTGTGCTTCTATGGCAATTTTGGTCTTGAAAAGATTGTGAAAGGAACACATCTTACATGAAAATAAGCTTGCTATGATAAATACCTCCATAAGACAATTCTGTCCATTTCAAATGCAGTTCAAATTATATATATTTTTTCATTTTTATAGAATATATACATATACAAATATATCAACATTAATTCCAAATGAGAGAACCAAATTATCTGTCTAAAATATTATGAATAAGCAAACTATACAGTCATATAGCAATATACTAGGGAGCAATAAAAAAGGATGAACTACTGCCACTCAGGACAACATGGATAAATATCATAAACATAATACTGAACAATGGAATCAGATCACAAAAGAGTATATACAATATGCTTTCAATTATATAAGTTTCAAAACAGGCAAAGGGACCAATGTTATTAGAGATCAAGATAGAGAGTACCCTTTCTTGGGAATTAATGGTTGGAAGAAGGCAACAGGGGGATTTTGGGTTTAATATTTTCTTTTTCCAAGTTCAGTCTGTAGAAAATCCATTGGGATATATATCTGTGATTTGTATATTTTATATGCTTACTTTACTCCAATATTATATGGAAAATATATGCAAATTGGAGAAAATAACAATGTAGCAAAAATGATTCTCAAGAAGTTTTATATTTCATCTTTTTCACTAAACAAATGAAATTTGTTAGCAAGAGATTATCTTGCGAACAAACTCAGCCAAATTTATTTGTGAAACAAGGAACTAAAGGTTTACTTCTCTTAAAAAAAAGATATTATCTTGCATCCTTATTATCTTGCATCCTTGTTAAAACTATGAATGTATTAAAGGGTATGTGCACCCCAGTGTTTATAGGAACAATGTCCACAATAGCCAAACTATGGAAAGAGTCAAGATGTTCATCGACAGATGAATGGATAAAGAAGATGTAGTATATATATATACAATGGAATATTATGCAGCCATCAAAAAAACAAAATCTTGCCTTTTGCAATGATGTGAATGGAACTAGAGGATATTATGCTAAGTGAAATAAGTCAATCAGAGAAAGACATGT
>NW_027984511.1:0-203 GCF_054177405.1 Leptonychotes weddellii
GGTGAGCCTGGTGGTGGGTATTGAGGAGGGCACATTCTGCATGGAGCACTGGGTGTTATGCACAAACAATGATTCATGGAACACTTCATCTAAAACTAATGATGTAATGTATGGGGATTAACATAAGAATAAAAAAAAACATGAATATATAATAAAGATCAATTTTGAGAATGCCATTGACAAATCTTCAAAATTTAAGGCTT
>NW_027984512.1:0-203 GCF_054177405.1 Leptonychotes weddellii
AAGCGGGGGGAGGGGCAGAGGGAAAGGAACAAGCTGACTCCCTGCCAAGTGGGGAGCATTTTGTGGGGCTCGATCCCGGGACCCCAAGATCACAACCCCAGCTGAAGTTAGACGTTTAACCAACTGAGCCACTCAGGTGCCCCCAGGGCCATTTTACAATTGAGTGTTTTTCTGAAACTAGATTGCTAAAGTGGAATTACTGA
>NW_027984513.1:0-203 GCF_054177405.1 Leptonychotes weddellii
CCCTTCTGCGTCCTCCCGTAGGGCATTTACTGGGACTCCATGATGTGCCGAGCCTGGGGTGGACAGCAGGCATGTCTCCATGGAGCAGGACAGCAGGTGGCCCCTTCCTGCAGGAGAGGACTGTCCTGGCCCTGACATCATCCAGGAGAGACAGTCGGGCAGTTAACATAAAGGGAGGTCTGGATTGTTCTCACTTGCACTGT
>NW_027984514.1:0-203 GCF_054177405.1 Leptonychotes weddellii
GAACCATGAGAGACGATGGACTCTGAAAAACAAACTGAGGGTTCTAGAGGGGAGGGGGGTGGGAGGATGGGTTAGCCTGGTGATGGGTATTGAGGAGGGCACGTTCTGCATGGAGCACTGGGTGTTATGCACAAACAATGAATCATGGAACACTACATCTAAAACTAATGATGTAATGTATGGGGATTAACATAACAATAAAA
>NW_027984515.1:0-203 GCF_054177405.1 Leptonychotes weddellii
GGGCGCCTGGGTGGCTCAGTCGTTAAGCGTCTGCCTTCGGCTCAGGTCATGATCCCAGGGTCCTGGGATCGAGTCCCATATCGGGCTCCCTGCTCGGCGGGAAGCCTGCTTCTCCCTCTCCCACTCCCCCTGCTTCTGTTCCTGCTCTCGCTGTCTCTCTCTCTGTCAAATAAATAAATAAAATCTTTAAAAAAAAAAAAAAA
>NW_027984516.1:0-203 GCF_054177405.1 Leptonychotes weddellii
ACTATTAAATATGTTGACTATGGGTTTTCCTAGTTGTTGAGTGTTTCCATCATTAAAGTACTGGATTCTTCTCTCAAATGGTTTGTTTTTTCTGTATTAAAATGACCATTTTTTGGTTCTTTATTATTATGGTATTACATAAATTGTTTTTTTATGTTAAACCAACCTAGCAATTCTGGTATAAGTTTTACTTGGCTCTTGTG
>NW_027984517.1:0-203 GCF_054177405.1 Leptonychotes weddellii
TTTTTATTTTTTTTTAAAGATTTTATTTATTATTTGACAGAGAGAATGAGAGAGAGAGAGCACATGAGAGGGGGGAGGGTCAGAGGGAGAAGCAGACTCCCCGCCGAGCAGGGAGCCCGATGCGGGACTCGATCCCGGGACTCCAGGATCATGACCTGAGCCGAAGGCAGTCGCTCAACCGACTGAGCCACTCAGGCGCCCGA
>NW_027984518.1:0-203 GCF_054177405.1 Leptonychotes weddellii
GCCAGGGTTCATGTACTGCGGGCCCCCCTTCACAGATGGCTCTAAAGGACCAAAACCCGAGGGCCTTGTTTTTGCCCAGAGCCACGGAGCAAGGCTGTGCCCTGCAGATCATCAGCAGAGCGCCTGCAGACGAGGGGGACGGTTGGCAGGCAGGAGCACTGGGAAGGTCTAGTGGGACCTTGCTCTTGCTACAGAACTCGGTT
>NW_027984519.1:0-203 GCF_054177405.1 Leptonychotes weddellii
TCCTTCTACCAAGTGAGAGTTTGCACTGGGAATCTTGGGCAATGGTAATGATAATTGTTATTGTAATTATAATAAGATAATTATAAATCATTAAAACATATACATACATTAAATATGTATTGTTTTATAAATACGTAAAATAAAAATAAAATTACTTTTTAAATTTCCATTTACTAAATACCTGCTGTATGTCAGGGCCCATG
>NW_027984520.1:0-203 GCF_054177405.1 Leptonychotes weddellii
GTGCAATCATCACCACGAACAATTTCAGGACATTTTTATCACCCCCCATAAGAAACCCTCTACCTGTCACTCCTGATTCCTTCTTTCCCTCAGCCTTATAAACCCACTAATTTTTTTCTTATATGCTCCTCAAATTCATTTCCCCCAAAGCTCTCTCCTTTTCCTGGTGCTCTAATTCTCTAAGTTTCAGCATATTTTATTTC
>NW_027984521.1:0-1063 GCF_054177405.1 Leptonychotes weddellii
GGGTAAAAGGGAAAGAAGGAGAGATTTAACAGTTAATGATCACTGTGTTTCTGGAATAAGCCCTCCTCACAATAACCCCCTGAAGTAGAAAAAACAATTCTGTCCAATTTACAGTGGAAGAAAATTAAACAAATTAAGATAAGAAACTCACTGGGCACCCCATGGATGAGGAAGTCACTCACAATGCTGAATCAGGCCTCAAAATGTACAACTTGATTTTGCTTAAGACAAGCTTTAACATTTTATTTGTCAGAACATAAGAAGTTGTTAAATATTAAAAATAAGCAAGTGAAATACATTGAGGTTTTCAGAAAGAAAGTAAAGAATGAGAAATAGAAATCTCTCCTCATTGGTTAAAATGATGAGTTGCACTACTATTTATAGAATTTGGCCTCTAGAGCTTTCTGCTGGGTCATCTTCCTCTTCTCTAAAAGGAATGGAGTGGTTGAAGAATTAGAGAAAATGCTGTCATACAAAAGATTCAGCCACAGCTCTAAATTTCCAAGAAAGTTAAAAAAATATATAGATGGTAGCATTGGCAGAGGATCGCCAGGCCTGCTCATAGTGTCATTCATTCTTTTGATGCATTTTCTTATACCATACATCAGTTCTTTATTAATAGTGCCCTGAATTCCAAGTAGATTAGAGAAGTACATTATGTACAGTTTTGCTTCATATACTTAATACATTATTTACACTTCTATTTTCAGACCATAAATTATTTGCATTTTGTTACATTCTTTCATCTACACTAAAAATACTTGTGGACTCAAGTGTACTCTCAGACAACAAGGAGCCTTGTTCACTCTACTCCATTCTGGACATCTGCACAGAAATCTCCTCTTACCTTGTGTTAATTAAGAAACATGTACTGTCTCTCTCAACACTTGGATCTTCAAGACCAGAGATTTTTTTTTTTAAGATTTTATTTATTTGAGAGAGAGAGAGAGAGAATGTGTGAGACAGAGAGCATGAGCGAGCGGGTGAGCGGGTTCAGAAGGAGAGGGAGAAGCAAACTTCCCACTGAGCAGGGAGCCCAATGTGGGACTCTATCCCAGGACCC
>NW_027984522.1:0-203 GCF_054177405.1 Leptonychotes weddellii
ACTCTTAAAATGATTTCGGTTTTGACCATAATATTGTGAATACTTGTTTCTTTTCCATTTTCTTGATTTTGGACATTTCCAATTCTCATCCACATAGTATTCAAGATTTTTTTTATACCCAAACTAGGTATTAAATAGTACATAAGATTTTTAAGATATGATCCTGTCAGTGGACTCTTAATTCAGAGAAGTCCACATTTTAT
>NW_027984523.1:0-203 GCF_054177405.1 Leptonychotes weddellii
GGGGCGCCTGGGTGGCTCAGTTGGTTAAGCAACTGCCTTCGGCTCAGGTCATGATCCTGGAGTCCCGGGATCGAGTCCCACATCGGGCTTCCTGCTCGGCAAGGAGTCTGCTTCTCCCTCTGACCCTCCTCCCTCTCGTGCTCTCTGTCTCTCATTCTCTCTCTCTCAAAATAAAAATAAAATCTTTAAAAAAAAAAAAAAAA
>NW_027984524.1:0-203 GCF_054177405.1 Leptonychotes weddellii
AAATATATATATATTTTTAAAGATTTTATTTATTTATTTGAGAGAGAGAGAATGAGAGAGAGCACATGAGAGGGGGGAGGGTCAGAGGGAGAAGCAGACTCCCTGCTGAGCAGGGAGCCCGATGCGGGACTCGATCCAGGGACTCCAGGATCATGACCTGAGCCGAAGGCAGTCGCTTAACCAACTGAGCCACCCAGGCACCC
>NW_027984525.1:0-203 GCF_054177405.1 Leptonychotes weddellii
TTTCTTTTTTTTTTTTTTTAAAGATTTTATTTATTTATTTGAGAGAGAGAATGAGAGAGAGCACATGAGAGGGGGGAGGGTCAGAGGGAGAAGCAGACTCCCCGCCGAGCAGGGAGCCCGATGCGGGACTCGATCCAGGGACTCCAGGATCATGACCTGAGCCGAAGGCAGTCGCTTAACCGACTGAGCCACCCAGGCGCCCC
>NW_027984526.1:0-203 GCF_054177405.1 Leptonychotes weddellii
TCCACAATAGCCAAACTGTGGAAAGAGCCGAGATGCCCTTCAACAGATGAATGGATAAAGAAGATGTGGTCCATATATACAATGGAATATTACTCAGCCATCAGAAAGGATGAATACCCAACTTTTACATCAACATGGATGGGACTGGAGGAGATTATGCTAAGTGAAATAAGTCAAGCAGAGAAAGTCAATTATCATATGGT
>NW_027984527.1:0-203 GCF_054177405.1 Leptonychotes weddellii
CTTGTGATGGGCTCAAAACATTAAGAATATTCCTGCAAAGAAGTTGTTAGTTGGAAATGAAGTGCCTGGGTACAATAATCATATGTATGATTAAAATATGTAAAACATATATAAAAACAAGAACACTGCAGTGAAGGACCACCACAGAATGTTAAGGGGAAACTGTCGGTAATATGGGGGCAAAAATGAATAATTTTAAATTT
>NW_027984528.1:0-203 GCF_054177405.1 Leptonychotes weddellii
TTCTTTTTTTTTTTTTTAAAGATTTTATTTATTTATTTGAGAGAGAATGAGATAGAGAAAGAGAGCATGAGAGGGGGGAGGGTCAGAGGGAGAAGCAGACTCCCCGCTGAGCAGGGAGCCCGATGCGGGACTTGATCCCGGGACTCCAGGATCATGACCTGAGCCGAAGGCAGTCGCTTAACCAACTGAGCCACCCAGGCGCC
>NW_027984529.1:0-203 GCF_054177405.1 Leptonychotes weddellii
GCCTGGTGGTGGGTATTGAGGAGGGCACATTCTGCATGGAGCACTGGGTGTTATGCACAAACAATGAATCATGGAACACTTCATCTAAAACTAATGATGTAATGTATGGAGATTAACATAAGAATAAAAAAAATAAAAAAAATAATAAAAAAGAATCAATGACTTCACGCTATAGAAAGGAATTCTAGTGATGCAGAGTATTT
>NW_027984530.1:0-203 GCF_054177405.1 Leptonychotes weddellii
TTTTTTTTTTTTTTTAAGATTTTATTTATTTATTTGAGACAGAGAGAGTGAGAGAGAGAGAGCACATGAGAGGGGGGAGGGTCAGAGGGAGAAGCAGGCTCCCTGCCGAGCAGGGAGCCCGATGCGGGACTCGATCCAGGGACTCCAGGATCATGACCTGAGCCGAAGGCAGTCGCTTAACCAACTGAGCCACCCAGGCGCCC
>NW_027984531.1:0-203 GCF_054177405.1 Leptonychotes weddellii
ACGGAAGAAGGAGGGAGGAAGGAAGGAAGGAGGGAGGGAAGGAGGGAGGGAAGGAGGGAGGGAGGGAGGGAGGAAGAAAGGAAGGAAGGAAGGAAGGAAGGCCCTGACTGCCTTATACAGAGAGTGTGCATCTCTCTCTGGAGCAAAGGGCAATTTTCCTTACAGCCTTGGAAGAGTGAGATAGTGCCTTCTTTCAGGGCAAA
>NW_027984532.1:0-1098 GCF_054177405.1 Leptonychotes weddellii
GTGACAGCCCTGCATACTGGGGACAGGGCACAGACTCGCAGACCCGTAGCAGTGGGGAAAGGACTTTAGGGCAGCCCCCGGGATGGAAACCCAGAGCACCGGGGTCGCAAGTTCGAACTGGGAGCAGCTGGCGGTTTTAGAAGCACAAAGGGCAGAGACATGCCCCTACCTGGAGGTAGGACTGGGAGCACTGCAGAAGGGGCACACAACCCAGGACACGGCAGTTTATAACAGCACAGACAGAAATGGAGATAGTGTGGCCTGGAGAGTTCACTGAAGAACAGACTGCGATCTCTCTGCTCTGAAGCAGAGGGTTGAAAAGGGTCTCTTCTGCTCTGACTCTCGGAAGAGATGTGGAAAGCCTCCAGGGAAAGCTGCCAGAGAACAAAAGCCCCAAAAAACTGATTCCCACTGAGCCCATCCCCTGCCACAGGGGGCAGGGCAACTCTGCCTAAACAGGGTTGTTTGAGTAACAGCACAGCAGGCCCCTCCCCCAAAAGAAAGGCTGGGAAAACAAGAGGCCAGCAACCCTAAGGTCCCTAGAAAACAGGTGCATCTTGCTTGGGTTCTGGTCAATAATTTAGACTCTATACATTACCTCAAACACCCATCAACAGAATGACTAGGAGGAAGAACCCCCAAAATAGAAAAGACTCAGAGATTATGACTTATGCCGCAGATTTACAAATGGATGCAGATATAACCAAGATGTCGGAGATGGAATTCAGGCTAGCAATTGTGAAGACAATAGCTAGAATGGAGAAATCAATTAATGGCAACATAGAGTCTCTAAGGGCAGAAATGAAAGCTGAATTAGCAGAACTTAAAAATGCTATCAATGAGATCCAATCTAATCTAGATAATCTAACAGCTAGCGTAAGTGAGGGAGAAGAACGTATAAGTGACTTGGAAGACAATTTAATAGATAAAAAGGGAAAAGAGGAGGCCAGGGAAAAACAACTCATAATCCATGAAAAGAGAATCAGAGAAATAACTGACACCATGAAGCGTCCCAATGTCAGAATAATTGGAATCCCAGACGGAGTGGAGAAAGAGAGAGGACTAGAAGATATATATATATATATATTTTTTTTTTTT
>NW_027984533.1:0-12238 GCF_054177405.1 Leptonychotes weddellii
GTGGCTCAGATGGTTAAGCGTCTGCCTTCAGCTCAGGTCATGATCCCAGGGTCCTGGGATCGAGCCCCACATCGGGCTCCTGGCTCAGCGAGGAGCCTGCTTCTCCCTCTGCCTCTGCCTCTCTCCCTGCTCATGCTTTCTCTCTCTCTCTGTATCTCTGTGTCTCAAATGAATAAATAAAATCTTTAAAAAAAAAAAATTTAATTGGAAAGGATGACTGACAGACAAATTATGATTCTTTAGACTTTGTTATTAGGCAAACATTTCTTGCCAATGATCAACTTCAGGTTTTCAATTGAATATTAGAATTGTGCTAAACTTGTATATATCACTATAAGCCTGACAGATTCTAATACTTAGAGGTATTTTTCTGATGACATCACTGGTGATATTGATGAATGTGGTTTTTTGATACTGTAGAGGCTCTCAAAGTACAAGATAGATCAATGGATTTTCATTTCAGATTCCACATCACAACTAACCTCTTGAAAACTACCATTTGTTGAGTTTGGGTGTGGCATCAAAGAAGACCATCCACAATCATCTAAAAATGATTAGCTTAGCTACTCCTCCCTTTCCAACTATATACTTGTGAGAAGCCAGATTTTCTTCATAAATTTCAAACTAAACAATAAATCATAACAGATTGCAGAAGCAGGTATGACAATCCAGCTGTCTTCGTTAAGGCAGACATGAACGACACTTGCAGAAATGTAAAACAATACTACTCTTCTCACTAATACATTTTCTTAAAGGTATGTTTTCTTCAATGTGATTTAACATGGAATGGGTTTATCATTTTAAAGGAATTAATAAATAAATGTGTTTAAATTTTGTCAGACTTATTTCTAATATGGTAGTATCATTAGCTATCACCAACATGAACAGAAGCTCTTTAGGGTCTTCAATAATTTTAGGAGTATAAGGGGTCCTGAAAATAAGTGTTTGAGAACCAAAGCTATCCTGCCACAGCCATGAACACAGAAGCCACATGGAAACTTGAACAGGGCTAATGCTCTAACTATAAAGAATTTGTCAGTGTAACAATGAAATAACTATCAAGATGTAAAGAGAATTCTAAACAATGCCCTAGAGCCAAGGAAGAGTTTCCAGGGAAGGACAAAATCCTGGAAGAGAGGGCCCTACTCCATCCCCAAGGTTGGAATTCAGAGGAAAAGGTTGGCTGTAGCCCACTGGATGGCCAAGAAGTTTGTTGAGCTAGAGCTGGTCTGCAGTCTGCAGGTAAGCAGGAAACATCTATCCAGAGCACAGAGGGGTGGACAACAAAGTTGTCCAGGCAGCACAAAGCCTGAGGGCACAGTGTCCACACCATGGGGACTGTGTGATGGGGTCACCAGTCTGGGCAGTGACTGTGAGCTTGCTGAGGAATTGCGTGCTCTGGGCATACAGCTGGAGCTGAGTGCTGTTGACAAAGGTGCTTTTAGACGCAAGAAGAGGGGTGCCTGGGTGGCTAGTTGGTTAAACATCTGCCTTCTGCTCAGGTCATGATCCCAGGGTCCTGGGACCAAGCCCCACATTGGGCTCCCTGCAGGGAGACTTCCTCTCCCTCTGCCACTCCCCATACTTGTGCTTGCTCTCTCCCTCTTGCTCTCTCTGTGTCAAATAAATGAATAAAATCTTTAAAAAAAGAAAGGAACACAGGAGTCTGGAACCTGAAGAGCATCCCCTCCTTCCTGCAATGTTTCTCCAGCACCCTCTATTGACAAAGTTCAATACCATATTCACTATAAAGAATAACTGCTTAGCCCTCCATGATGGAGCTGGTAATGAAGGGTGAATTGGGGGCTGAGAGGTAATAAATTGGTAGCTAGCACACTGACTGAAAACGTACCACACACGTCTTTTTTAAAAAGTATTACTTCTAGGGCGCCTGGGTGGCTCAGTCGTTAAGCGTCTGCCTTCGGCTCAGATCATGATCCCAGGGTCCTGGGATCGAGTCCCACATCGGGCTCCCTGCTCGGCGGGAAGCCTGCTTCTCCCTCTCCCACTCCCCCTGCTTGTGTTCCTGCTCTCACTATCTCTCTCTCTGTCAAATAAATAAATAAAAATCTTAAAAAAAAAAAAGTATTACTTCTAATTAAATTCCAAAAATGATGTTCTGGAAACCACAGGTTAAGAAACACTGATCTTTTTCTAGGATGGAAGATTTGTTCTAAGTCTCCTAGAACCGCCACCCCTTATGTATTCTTTGTTGTCAGATTCCAAAATCTGCATGTCAACAACCACATCTGGAAAACACACTCTGCTTAGGAAGGTTGCCAAGGGCCAAGAAACTGGGTGTGTATATGTGTGGGTTAATTTCTGTAGCAAGATTTTTTTAGAGCAAGAAGCAAAAAAGATTTGATGAATCATTAATAAGGGCAATTTAGCAAAATATATCAACAAGTTCTTGCATTCAGTGACAATATTATGACTACTTTCCCATTAGCCCAGATCTCTGGTTGCCTGGGCTTTGAAAATGCCCAAATTACACATCTCCTGAACTAGAGTTTCCACAGTTTCAGAAATAAAATCCTAAAGGGTAGAGAACAACCACTGGCTGTTTTTCACGTCTCACAGAAAACCATAAAGGTCTTTCTCATCCTTCAAGTACAAGCTCAAACACATAGTCTTCCTAGGCTCCCCAAGTCAGAGTGAATTTCTCTGAACCTTGGCTTTTGTTGTTGCTGTTTATGCCCCTACTGAAGCACTTCCCCAGGCTAACTTGTTCTGTAGTGAGTTATGTCTGCATCTCTCTCTCCCACTAGACTGGGAGCTCCTTGAGGGGAGGGAGTATGTCTCATCATCTTTGCATCCCAGAGCCAAACACATGTTTGATGTGGTAAGCCCCCTTCCCTCCATGTTGACCCAGATTTGTTCACTTCAAGTAAAGGAAGAATGAGAGCTTGACGTCTCACGATTACCATCCCCAGCTTGCAAAGGAGCTCAACCAGAGACAGGCACTTAGCTGCTTTCTGCTGCGAGCAATTTTCAAGACATTTTGAAAACAACTAGTCTTCAGAGGGACTCTTTTGAGATAGGCAAAGAGTATGGAATTTATTTGAGAATTACAGAATGCAGAAAGTTTACAGCTATTTCACAAGCCCCTCAAAAAAATAATCAGATGTTATTTTATACAGTAATTCTGTTGCAGCTTATCTTGATTCACTGCTTCCCTTCCTCTCACCTCCCACCTCAAACCTTGGTCCTCCATAATGTAAGACAGTAGTATTTGTCTGGCAGAATCTTGATATTTTGTTGGTAGCATGGAATGCTCTCCATTTCAAACCTTCCTAAAAAGACTCCATTTGTCAGAATCAACTAGATTATGAGGCAGTAACAACTAGTCCCTGAATTTCAGTGCCTTAATGTCATAATAGTTTATTTCTCACTTTTGCAAAGTCCACTGTGGGACAGTGGACTCCAGGGCAACTGTGACTGGTGCAGTAACTCAGTGAGGTAGATGAGTCTCGCTTGGCGCCTCTGACATCTCAAGACAAAGTGAAGAAGAGAGAGCGTGGAGATCTCATGTCTGCATGCCCTATGCTTTGGCTCAGAAAGGATACATATTGCATTAGCCACAACGCTTTGATGAAAACCAGACATGTAGCCCCCCCAAAAGGCAAGGGGGCTGGGAAGTATAGTTTTCTGTGGACCCAGGAAGAAGAGGAAAACCAGATATCAGGGAGCTTTGGTGATCTCTACTTCCAAGGCTTTCCTAAGGACTTTATAAGTTAAAAATAAGCAAATGTCCTTCCCATCAAGCCCATTCCCCTTGTAAAGCAGTACTGCGACCCTCTACAAGCATCTGACAGAGGGAGGCAGATGAGCAGAGGCAGCTCGCTTCTCCTGCCCCGGCCTTCTGTCCTAAAAAGACTAACCAAGGAAGACTAAGCCAGGAAAGGTCTCCTCAGCATCCCATGAAGCAGAACCTTCACCTGCAGAGAGCGGAAGGAAAAGATACATACTCCCTACTTTCCCATCTACAATCTTATTTGCCTAAGGGAATGTTATGTCACAGAGCTATTCTGCCAGGGTTCACTAGAAAAGAAATAAAACAATTAAGCAAATAATTGGCCATTCCAGGGCATCTAGCATTAGAGAGTTCCATATGAGGAAAGGAAGAATGAGTAAAGTTTGAAAGGTTTTAACCATCTTTCCAACTTCAATAACTAATTTGATTTTAATATTATACCCCATTTTGATCGTTAATATCATACCTCAACACTTCCAACAAATATTCATTGAATACTTACAATATACCTGACTGCAGAAAATGGGGACCCAAGTATATTTTGGACAACTGTGATCCAAGTTTCAAGCTATATGCACTTTACAAATAATTTTATCCTTTCCATGACCTTTTGAGTTTATCATGATGGCTCCCATTTATAGCCAAATAAAATGAAGTTCAAAGAGTTAAGTACAATGTTCAAGGTCATGGCTAGTAATAGGGGGAAAGTGGGGATCTCAACCCACGTCCATCTGGTTCGTGATAAGAAAGTCCCACACATTCACTCCAAATCAATTAGAACTTAGAAGTTATTGACTTACAACTTTTCTTAGACTTTGTATTGCTTGAAAAGTATAATCAAGAGATGAGTCATTCATGGAAATAACTACCGCTCTATTTGAGTAAGTTGAAATTTGAAAGAATGCTAATCATCTCTTTTGTGTACTATTCATTATGCCATGATGATCTTTCTAATGCATCAATTTCTCTTTCTTTCTAATAAAATCACTGAGCAGAATGCAGTTCTATAACATAGTCCACAGATGCACTCCTATCCCAGGATTAAATAAGATGATCCTCATTTATCACAGTGCCCAAAGCAGTTTATAAAGATCAGCTGTTATCTTGTCTGGTGAAGTTGGAGAACATTGGATCCTCATCTCATATAATAAGTGAAAAACTGAAAAAACTAAAATGTTAATTTTCTGATAGAAGTGTAAATGTCATAAACCTAATAGACCGAGGTGGAGATAAAGATCATTATATGTGTCCAAAGTAACAAATCTTTAGCTTCCAAACAGGTACTCATGAGGCTTAACACGATCAAGTGTGTGTTTAATTATGAAAGAGAAAAAACAAAAACAAATTTAGAAGCATCCTGACATGTTGGAAATGTACTGGCAAATTGCAACTAAAAGGCAAGATGTAAATAGAGGTTTTATAATATTTTTTAGCTCTTTGAGAACACTCCACTTTATACTAGATGAGCCTGTTTAGACTTTCTTACATTTGATTTTACACATATTTTCAGGAGCCATTATACACAAAATCAGGTTAATGCCTGTGTGTATTTTTTTTTTTACACAATGGGTCTACTTTGTTCACTGTACCTTCAGCATCCAAAGCTGTGCCTGGCACACAGTAGGTTATCAGGAGGTATTTAGTGAACAAATAAATGACATGATCTACATAGGAGAATATAATGTGGCAGTGAGGGAAAAATATTTCAAAAGCTGGAGCTGAATGAGAACTGCCTTTTCTTGGATAATACATTGATGAGACTTTTATTTCTGGCAAGATGGCAGACCAGGTATCTTAGACACCTGTCCAGTGAAAAACCACTAAAATACTAAATGAAAATTTTTAAAAATATCTTTTCATGCATCACTAAGCCAGTACAGATGTCAGGAAGGTGCAGGGGCAAAAACAAACAAGACAAAGGCAGGAACTAACCGAGCTCTAAAACTGACTTTCACCCCGAAGTCTTCTGTTCCACTTTGCAGACCTTAAGCTTGCTGAGTGGTGGACAGAGAGTGAGGGAAGAAGGAATCAGAGACAAAACCAAGAATCTGCTAAGGCCGTCAGTTCTTCTTATCCTGACCTCCTTCTAAGGTTGACTTCCAATTCTATTGGAATACATATATATACATACATACCAGATAACATCTGGATGCACATACTCCATTCTAGTGCTATAATCAGTGCTTCTGAAAACCCATCCCATTTTTTAATAACTTTTCTTATTGAACTATAGCCTACATACAGAACAGCTCATGAGAGTGCCACCCAATCAATCTGCACAAGGTAAACACATCTAAGTAACGATTACCTGGATGAAGAAATAGGAGATTACCAAAAGTCATTGCCACCTTGATTGTTCTCTGATGTCTTCAACCAGTTGTCTTTATTATTTTTCCAACCTGTAAATTTTTGTCCTTGGAAGGATTAGTCTGTTACCAGCCTGCTTGTCCCTCATCCTTAAGCAGAGGTTCATATACACTACTGAATTCTCATAGCACCCTGTGAGGTGGCATTATTATCCGAATTGTCAAGTTTAGGATATTGAGTTTCAGAGACACATACTTTGTTCAAGAACACCTACTGGTAAGTAGCAGAGCTAAGGTTTAAACTCCAGGATTGATTCCAGAGCTCACACACTTAACTGTGATATACTAACAAGATACTACATTGCTTTTCTAATAAGACACAACCTGGCAAGTAAGGAACTTATGGTCTTTAAGACATAATATTATATGTAAATTTTGATACCAACCCATTTATATATTGCAGGTGTATTACATATAGATGAATTATGTAACATATTATCTCATTTAACCATTACAATATATTGTCTCATTTAAGCACTGTGACAACCCTGTGAGGTAGAAATTAGTCTCCATACGTTACAGACGTTAAACAACTTTCCTAAGCACGTAGCTGCTAAGGAACCTGATGCCAGAGCACTAGCTCTTCCCATTCATCTGTCAAGACCACCCATCACTCATCCACACTACCCATGTCATCAGTGGATGTCTGCAGGATAAAAGAGCAAATGCTATCAACACTTATGTGTGAGTTAAAGCTGATAGTAAAAGACGATAATACCATTCTCTTGAGATCATTCCCAAACACGGAATGATGTCTAGCCAGATGTGTTCAGAGTCAACCCCAGTGAGAAAGGAAAAAGCTTCCTTGATCAAGTTGCTCTCTCATTCAATATCATTGTCTAAGATGGGTGTGAACTATTTCTCTTTACATAACCCTCTTCGTGCTGGTCCAATCGAAGTTATTCTACAATCCAAGAACGGAGGCATTAGGAGAAAGGAAACCAGCAGGTTGCTGAGGGCTAGTTATGTGTATGCAGGGAACTATGTAGAACCAAGTAGACCTTTTCATATAGTCCATCATTTCATCCTCATATGAACCTGTGAGGTACGTGTCAGTGCTCCCATTTTACAGATGAGGAAATGGAGACTAACAGGGGTGTCCAAGGTCACATGGGTAGAAACTGAAAGATCTGGCATTTGGATTCTGCTATCTACCCTACAGCCTCATTCAACTGTAAGTCTTCTCACTCTTCTAAAATCTAAGAGCCTCAGAGGCAGTAACTGCCCTGTATTACAAGGACCCTACACAACACTTGCACACAGGAGGACTGAGCCAGTAATTCGTAAGTAAATCTCTGACAGCCAATGCTGCCATTATGTCGCCTCCCTAAGATCTGTATCTACGTGAAACTCTGCCTTGTGTTTCCTCCCTGTCCTAACACAACACTTAATTAGTTTGTCCTCTTGATAAGTACATGTTCTCTTAAAACTCAGAGTTCTCTTTCATATTTTATCTTTCTGCCCCTGGGGAAAGGCACTCCTATCCCTGCTCAGATCGCCAGTTTAGGGAAGTTGTCAACAGGAAGAGAGAACAGCTTGTCCATTGAACTGTCAACCAGGAACACGAGTTATATTTGGAATTTACTGCACAGGAAAACGTCCAGCCTGCTTACAAAGCATCGGTAGAAGCTCAAAGAAAACCAGATACAACATAATCCTTTCCTTGTGCTAAATGACACCCTCATTTACATCCTTACCATATTAATTCTCTTTGTTTCAACTTTAACTAAAGTCAAGGAAGGCTTCTTGGGCAGTGTCATTCACATGTATTATACAGCCCTTGAATGACAAAATGCTTTCATTCCATCTGCTGATAAAAGTCCATTTGACACCAACGCTAAGCTGTTATTTTTCAAATAACAATGGCAACATTTAATTAGAATTTAACCTAGCTGCTTGCTTTCACTTAACAATGTACAGTACAAGGGTGGTTCCCTGACTAAAGGAAAGATTGGCATCCAGTGTAAATGCTGCATTTTAAAAGGAGTTGCACACTAGTGGTATCTAATTATGCATAACACTCTGCCATTAATTGCTAGTATTTCAAGTGGCTTAAAGGGTCAGCTGGTCTTTAGTCCTTCCTATTATGATGGCAGGTTAGGTTAAGTCTTTGTCGGACTATCACAATTGCTTTGTAAAAATTACTTCCATGGAGACAACAAAAGCCCTCCCAAATGACTGGACATACCTTTCAATCCCATTTTAACTAAAAAGACAGAATAGGAAAGCATCATCATGCCTAGCACATAGTAGGTACTTAGTAAATGGTAGCTATTAGCATAATAAATATTTCATAAATATTTTCCACTGGACCATAGTCCTGAGCTATATATTGATCCAGGAAGTTTTCTTTCCCTGCATAGAACTCCTGCAGTGCACCACCTATAACATTCACTCACTCGTTCATTCATACCACACACCCTCGCAGAGTACCTTCTTTGTGCCAGGAGCACATTCCCTAAATAATGATCCCAAGGAAATGCTGTGTACTACATCTCCTTCTTGGAGATTCCCAATGTATATGTTAGAGGCTCCTAGACTTTTGGCAAGGAATACATAAATGACAGACAAAAGGAAGATAGATAGATGATAGATAGATAGATAGATAGATAGATAGATAGATAGATAGATGATAGATAGATAGATGATAGATGATAGATAGATAGATAGATGATAGATAGATAGATAGATAGATAGATAGATAGATAGATAGATAGATAATAGATAGATAGATAGATTTTCAATATTTTCCTTACTTGTGGAACCCTTTTTTTCATGGACACCTATTACCATCCTGAGACAATGGTGTTCTAAGGAACATATTTTGGGAAACAGTACAGATCCACATCCAATACATTGCTGCATACCCCAACTATGGGGTAGCATAGCTACCCACACATTTTAAGTTTTGGGGGAATGAATACTCATTAAAGTTGATACTGGAGGATCTAGTTGATGTGACATTGAGTTCAAGGTGAACTGTGGATTCTAGCATTAAGACCATTCTGTCTCCAAAACCCAGTGACCAGGCATGTTTGCCCATGCCCACAAATTCCAGAACTGGCTATAGAGTCACACAGATGACTGAACTCCTGGCTGGTCTGCCTGGGGGTGGCTGCATCACCTCTCTGGGTCTCAGAGCTTCTTGCGAGTTACCTGAGATGATGTGCGAGGCCAAAGTCTGCAAATGTTCTGCTCTCATGGGGCCTGGCTAGCTCACCTGTCCTGGAGCGCCATCCGTTCCCAACCTGGCCCTCAAGGCCAAGCTGTGAAAATCAGCCTTTCTCTTAACTGGAAGGAGGAGGAGTGGGGATAAAAATTATGGCCAGTGGGAACCAAAATTTTCTTCAAGCACTGGACGAGTGTGCTAGTACATGCTCATGCACACGCACAGCATGACACAAGACGAGGTTACATGGCAAGAATGAAAACAAACCCAGATTAAATACCAGCATCCTGTTTTTTAGGTGTCCCTCAGCCCCATGCCACCCCAACAACGCCAAGCATCGCCCTTTCCTCAGATTCTTCTCATGCTTTTATGTGGAACAAATCAGCTCTTCCCAGCCCCGACTCCCAGATTTTACTCCAGATCTACCTGCTGTCTGAAGGCCTTTCCCATGATACAGTTGTCCTCATCAATAGGCAATTAACGCTCGCAAGAAGTGATATTTTCCTCTACCTAACCCTTCAACTACATAAATCTCTAAGGAAGCTGGTGTCACATCCATAAACATCCTTTAAGGAGGCAGCTGGGGTGTAAGACAGTATTTCCCAATTTTCAATCATTCAAATAAGACCCTCATGATTTTCACCATATATTCAGACCAGGTATATTACCTGATAGAATAAGCACACCCCCCAAAGATGTTAATATCCTAATCTCTAGAACTTATGAATATGTTACTTTACTTGGCAAAACAGATTTTGCAGACGTGATTAAATTTAGGATCTTGAAATGGGAAAATTGTCCTACATTATCCAGGCGGGCCTCGTGTCATGGTAGGAGGGAGGAAAGAGGGTCGGAGTCAGAAGAAGGGGGTGTGAAGACAGAAGCAGAAGAAGGAAAAGCCCTCAAGCCAAGGAAGTCACCTCTAGAATCTGGAAAAGGCAATGAAACAAATCACACTCTTCACAAAAACCAATTCAAAATGGATCACAGACCTAAATGTAAAATGCAAAACTCTAGAATCGGTGGAAGATAACATTAGACAACTATGAGGACCTTGCGTGTGGTGATGCCTTTTTAGATGAACCACCAAGGACAGGATCCATGCAAGTAATAATCTGATAATTTGGACTCTAGAGTAGGCTTTTCCCTAGAGCCTGCAAAAGGAATACAGCCCTGCTGACATGGTGACTTTAGGACTTCTGACCTCCAGAACCGTAAGATAATAAATGTGGGTTATTTTAAGCCACTGCCTTTGTGGCAATTTGTTACAGCAACAATAGGAAACTAATACTTTATGTAACGTTTTCTTTATGTATTTTTTAAAGACTTTATTTTTTAGAGCAGTTTTACATATACAATATAATTGAGAGGAAGATACAGAGATTTGCTATATACCCCCGGCCCCCACACATACATAATCTCCCCCATTATCAACATCACTCATCAGAATAGCACATGATGAGCCTCCAGGGACACATCGTAATCCAATTACACGTTATAATCACCCAAAGTTTACCTTAGGGTTCACTCTTGCTGTTCTATATTCTATGGTTTTGGACAAATGTATAATGACATATATCCATGATTATAATATCAGAGTATTTTCACTGCCTGTTCATCTCTTGCCTCCCCCTCCCACCAGCAACCACTGATCTTTTTACCATCTCCATGGCTCTGCCATTTTTAGAATGCCACATGGAATCATACAGTATGGAGCCCTCTCAGACTGACTTCTTTTACTCCATGATATGCAGTTAAGATCCTTCATGTCTTTTTATGACTTCATAGCGCATTACTTTTTAATGCTGAATAGTATTCCACTGTCTGGATGAACTACAGTTTATCCATTTCCCTGTGGAAAGACATCTTGGTTACTTCCATGATTTGGTGATTATGAATAAAGATGCTATAAACATCTGTGTGCAGGTTTTTGTGCAGACATAAGTTTTCAAGTTTTTGGTAAATACCAAGATATACGATTGCTGGAACGTATGGTAAGAATATATTTAGTTTTGTTCAAAACTGCCAAACTCTCTTCCAAAGTGGCTCCACCATTTTGCATTCCCACGAGCAATGAATCAGAGTTCCTGCCGCTCCACGTCCTCCCCAGAATTTAGTGTTGTCAGGACTCCAAGTTTTGGCCATTCTAAAGGTATACAGTGGTATCTCATTGTTTTAGTTTGCAATTCCCTGATGACATGTGATACGGAGCATCTTTTCATATGCTTATTTGCCAATTGTATATATTCTTTGATGAAGTGTCTGTTGAAATCTTTGGCCCATTTTTTAATTGAGTTGTTTGTTCTCTTATTTTTGAGTTTTAAGAGTTCTTTGTATATTTTGGATAACAGTTCTTTATCAAATGTGTCTTTTGCCAATATTTTCTCCCATTCTGCTGCTTTTATTCCAATTCACTTGATATCATTATTCCCAGAGCAGAAGTTTTTAATTTTCATGAAGTCCTAGCTTATCAATTATTTCTTTTAAGGATCATGCCTTTGGTGTTATATCTAAAAAGGCATCATTGTACCCAAGGTTTTCTAGGTTTTCTCCTACATTATGCTCTAAAAGCTTAATAGTTTCGCATTTTACATTTACGTCTATGAGCCATTTTGAGTTAATTTTGTGAAGGATGGAAGGCCTGTGTCAAAATGGGTTTTTTTGCATGTGGATGTCCTGTTGTTCCAGCACCATTTGGTAAAAAGACTATCTTTGCTTCATTGTATTGCCTTTGCCTTTTATCAAAGATCAATTGACTATATTTATGTGGGTCTATTTGGGGCTCTATATTCTGTTCCCCTGGTCTGTTTGTCTATTCTTTCACCAATGCCACACGGTCTTGATTGCTCTAGCTTTGTAGTAAGTCTTGAAGTCAGGTAGCATCAATCCTCCAACTTTGTGGTTCTTTTTCAATACTGTTGGCTATTCTGATATATTCTTTTTTTTTTT
>NW_027984534.1:0-1063 GCF_054177405.1 Leptonychotes weddellii
TTTGGGCTCTTACCATAATTTGGCTACTATTGATAATGCTACTATAACATTGGGGTACACGTGCCCCTTTGAATCAGAATTTTTGTATCCTGTGGGTAAATACCTAATAGTGCAATTGCTGGGCCATAGGATAGCTCTATTTTGAACTTTTTGAGGAAGCTCCACACTGTTTTCCACAGTGGCTGCACCAGTTTGCATTCCCACCAACAGTGCAAGAGGGTTTCCCTTTCTGTGCATCCTCATGAACATCTGTTGTTTTCTGTGTTGTTAATTTTATCCATTCTGACAGGTGTGAGGTGGTATCTCATTGTAGTTTTGATTTATATTTCCCTGATGATTCTTACGCTGATTCTTCTTTGGCTATGGCAGTGTTTGGGCTTTATACCATGACACTGGCAAAGTTCTCAGAATACTTTTAGCCAACCCTCCCTAAAGAGCCTTACCACTGACTTTACCACAAGTACTGCATCGTCCACAACAGATATGATTAATAACTGATTTACTAAAGTCAACCATGCACAAGATACTTTACATAAATTAGCCATAGTCTACAAAAATCATTGCATTATTACATTTTGTGGAAGAGGAAACTAAGACTCAGAGTTTAAATAAGGCTTCTGGGGCGCCTGGGTGGCTCAGTCGGTTAAGTGTCCGACTCTTGATTTCATCTCAGGTCATGATCTCAGGGTCCTGGGATGAGTCCCCACCTTGGGCTCCCTGCTCAGTGGGGAGTCTGCTTGTCTCCTTCTCCCTCTGCCCCTCCCCCTATTTTTGCTCTCAAATAAATAAATAAATCTTTTGAAACAATTAAAAATAAATAAGATTTCCAAGGTTACACAGCTTATAAATGGCAGGGCTATATCATGCTATGTTTAGTACCATAGGGACTTTAACCCTTTTACTAGATTAATGCAGTTGTCATCAATCCACACAGCACATTTAAAATCACTTTTAAAAAGCACAATAGTTAGACACCTCACTAAACCAGTTAAGTCAGAATCTTCGAGGGTGTGTTCTACACGTTAGTAGTTTAATCTTTTTTGGAGATTCTAATGTACTTAAA
>NW_027984535.1:0-203 GCF_054177405.1 Leptonychotes weddellii
TTATACATAGACTGGATATCTATAATTAATAATTTGAATTATAACATGCCTTACTCTTTCCTACATACTTAGTGATGTTGAAAGGAAGTTTTAAACTTAAAAATTGTATCAAGATTATTGAGTAATGAGTTCTTTAATAATATATACAGTAAAATAATTGAAATGGAGTAATATATTTAATCTGTGAGATGTATATATTCCTT
>NW_027984536.1:0-203 GCF_054177405.1 Leptonychotes weddellii
AAACTCTGTTGAAATCCCCACTCTAGTGTCATTTTCATTTCAGGTATACTTTTCAACTCCAGAATGTCTCTTTGTTTGCTTGCTTTTAATTATTCTTACCTCTTTATTAATACTCCCTGTAGTGAGACATCATTCTCAGACTTTCTCTTGACTTTCAAGGCATGGATTTCTTTACTTTAAAAATTTAGTCTGGGGGGGGGCGG
>NW_027984537.1:0-203 GCF_054177405.1 Leptonychotes weddellii
AAGGGGGGGGAGGGGCAGAGGGAAAGGAACAAGCTGACTCCCTGCCAAGTGGGGAGCATTTTGTGGGGCTCGATCCCGGGACCCCAAGATCACAACCCCAGCTGAAGTTAGACGTTTAACCAACTGAGCCACTCAGGTGCCCCCAGGGCCATTTTACAATTGAGTGTTTTTCTGAAACTAGATTGCTAAAGTGGAATTACTGA
>NW_027984538.1:0-203 GCF_054177405.1 Leptonychotes weddellii
TCCGATGAATCAACAGATTAAGGCAACTCTGTCCATTTGGTAGAATGAAAACCTTTTATAAATGCAGTTTCCTCTCCTCTTCCTAATAGTGGACTGTTGACAATGTAGGAAAAATTCTCATTTCTACCCAAGGCAATTGTAAACAAACAAACAAAAAAAACCAGCCTCATAAAACACTGCAACATTTCTGCTCACTTATACAT
>NW_027984539.1:0-203 GCF_054177405.1 Leptonychotes weddellii
AACTTAAAATAATAGCAGGTATAGAATTAGAATCAGTAATAATTTAGCAAAGTGGTTAACATTCAAGAATCACATGTATTTTTCACACCAACAGAAAACAGAAAATTAAATTTTAAACTATATCATTATACATTACAAACATCAAAATCTAGAATCATCTAACAAAAGATATACAAGATCACTAGCAGAAAAATAATAAATAT
>NW_027984540.1:0-203 GCF_054177405.1 Leptonychotes weddellii
GAAGGAGCGTCATTCCCACCAGCTGGATTGTTATACGAGCAAGAAATAAACTTCAATCATGTTAAACCCTGGAAATTTCGGGGTGGGGGGTTTGTTAGGGCAGCTAGTATTATCCCCTATCAGAAATTCCTACTTTGAAGTGGGGCACTGCTATACCAAAACCAAAATGTGTAACCATAGCTTGGCAATTGAGGGGCAAGCTG
>NW_027984541.1:0-203 GCF_054177405.1 Leptonychotes weddellii
CTCTTCTCCCTCTCTTCCTGACTTTGCTCCACAAAAAGGGTTCCCTCACCTTCGTGGCATCACAGCTTTTCTCTCCCCCAATTCATGACTCTGAACCTCACATCTCCCATGTTTGCTCCCTCCAATTGTGCAGATTGTTTTCTTAAACCTCAGACTGATTTCCTAGGTGTTCAAAATGATTTGATCTAGCTGTGTTCAACGGA
>NW_027984542.1:0-203 GCF_054177405.1 Leptonychotes weddellii
TTCAATAACTTGTCCCTTCTGATCAACTATTTATATTTTGTGATAAACCACCTCCCCTGTCACTACCTTAATTTAAATCCTCATCCTCACCCATCTGGAAAACAGCCTAACAGATCTTCCCTTTTCTTGCCCCTCCTATAGTTTAATTTCCACGCAATACCCAGACTGATCTTTTAATTCACGAATCAGATTACATTACTATT
>NW_027984543.1:0-203 GCF_054177405.1 Leptonychotes weddellii
TCGGCTCAGGTCGTGATCCCCGGGTCCTGGGATTGAGCCCTGCATCGGGCTCCCTGCTCCGCGGGAAGCCTGCTCTCCCCCACTTCCCCTGCTGGTGTTCCCTCTCTCACTGTGTCTGTCTCTGTCAGATAAATAAATAAAATCTTTAAAAAAAAAAATGTTAAAATTAGTTTCACCTGTTTCTTTTAATTTTTTTTTTTAAA
>NW_027984544.1:0-203 GCF_054177405.1 Leptonychotes weddellii
ATTCTTATGTTAATCCCCATACATTACATCATTAGTTTTAGATGAAGTGTTCCATGATTCATTGTTTGTGCATAACACCCAGTGCTCCATGCAGAACGTGCCCTCCTCAATACCCATCACCAGGCTAACCCATCCTCCCACCCCCCTCCCCTCTAGAACCCTCAGTTTGTTTTTCAGAGTCCATCGTCTCTCATGGTTCGTCT
>NW_027984545.1:0-1063 GCF_054177405.1 Leptonychotes weddellii
AGATTCTGATACAGGCTGTATCAGGGATGAACCTCGAGGATATGACCAATGGACTTTAGGAGTCCACTTACATGAGAGGTACCTACAGGAGTCAAATTCAGAGACCAAGTAGAATGGTGGTTGCAGGAGGGGAGTGTCCAGATGGGCGGTTTAATTGGTACAGAAGTTGAGTTTTACAAGATGAGAAGTTTTGGAGCTGCACAGTGGTTACGGTTATATGGCAGGGTGAATGCATTTAATGTTACTGAACTGTACACTTCAAAAGGGTGAAGATGGTAAATTTCTTATGTATTATACCACAATCAAATGGGGGGGCAATGAAAGGAACAGGGAACATAGAGGTTAAGAGCATAACCTTTAGACTGGATAGACCTGGGTTTGAGCCCTGGTTCCCCACTTAACCAGCTGTGTGACCTTAGGCGATTGCTTAACCTCTACGCTTCGGTTACCTGTGACATGGGTAAGAAGCTAGAACAACCCTCAGAGGCCTGTTGATGACATAATGACAACACATGAACTGTAATGGGAGTTGCTAGGAGAAGGTCTGGTCTTCTGGGAAGCTACAGTTCAGTGCAGGGCAATGTAGGGGTGAGGGCTTGCAGGGTGCTTGGGGTGCCTTGGATTGGGTCCTAAACTAGCAAAGCACCAGCGTTGGAGAGGCTCTGGGCTATGTCTGTGTGTCATCTTTTTCAGGTGTGGGGAGGGAACAAAGGAGTCCGAAGGTCTTAGTTTTATAAGACCACCTATCCTCTCAACCCTAAGGCGCCAGGCCTGACTGTTCTGTAGCTTACGATGGTGGGGCTTGCCCCGGATTGTCCTGAGAAGAGCATCCCGTCGTGCCCTACTAACAGGATGCCTATGTCTGTCTTTAGCCCTTGCTGGCACTTGGCATACTTGGCTGTTGTTGCCAGGGTACTTCAGGATGTTGGCTTTGCCCTAAGGACGCGCGCTCAGGAGCCGGGCTTAGCTGGTCTGCGTACCCTAGCCTAATGTGCCAGTGCAGCATTCAGGGGCCAGAAAGCTGGCCATGACCTTTGAGGCTTTAGGGACCAGGCTATCCTGT
>NW_027984546.1:0-203 GCF_054177405.1 Leptonychotes weddellii
ATCAATAGAGAAGAATATCTGAGATACTGTATTATGTGAAAAAGCAAGGTGCAGAATCAGTTGTGTGTGTACTTGCGTGTATGAGAGAGAGATTTGCTTGCCTGTACATTAAAGATTTATGAAAATATACACCATAAACTGATAACCCTGGTTACCCAAACAAAAGAAACGTGGAAGTTCTCACTCTTTTTTTTTTTTTAACA
>NW_027984547.1:0-203 GCF_054177405.1 Leptonychotes weddellii
ACTGTTAAATATGTTGACTATGGGTTTTCCTAGTTGTTGAGTGTTTCCATCATTAAAGTACTGGATTCTTCTCTCAAATGGTTTGTTTTTTCTGTATTAAAATGACCATTTTTTTGTTCTTTATTATTATGGTATTACATAAATTGTTTTTTTATGTTAAACCAACCTAGCAATTCTGGTATAAGTTTTACTTGGCTCTCGTG
>NW_027984548.1:0-203 GCF_054177405.1 Leptonychotes weddellii
TGCTCTGTTAAGCGCTGTGAATTGTGCAGGACTGTTGAGTCTCAGATCTGTACCTCTGAGACAAATAATGCAAGATATGTTAAGAAAAAAAAAAGAAGAAGAAGAAGGTAGCGGGAGGGGAGGAATGAAGCGGGGGAAATCGGAGGGGTGGACGAACCATGAGAGAAGATGGACTCTGAAAAACAAACTGAGGGTTCTAGAGG
>NW_027984549.1:0-203 GCF_054177405.1 Leptonychotes weddellii
GTTTGTCTACCCCTCCAATTACCCCCCCTTCATTCTTCCCCTCCTGCTATCTTCTTCTTTCCCATATGCCTCATTTTGATGTAAATAATACATCTTCTTCTACCAGATCATTTTAGGAAAATACCATACGGAAAAGTGAAACGCATTCTTGCTCTGTCCTTCTGGATAAAATCTGCAGATGGCCACCACCATTCCAAAATGAT
>NW_027984550.1:0-203 GCF_054177405.1 Leptonychotes weddellii
GGTCTGAGTACACATTTTGGCAGAAGTCAACATTTCTAACGTAAACATGAACTAAAATGTGCTCAGGACACCCTAGACAGCAAGCGCAGTATTTCTGGGTCATTCCTGCTCTCTTAGAATCGCTCTCCTTACCACTGTAGGTGTAAATGAGTTTGGATTCTGCAAAGCGGACTCTGAGATTGTGGAGCACCGCGGGCTCGTGG
>NW_027984551.1:0-203 GCF_054177405.1 Leptonychotes weddellii
ATCAATTCTTTTTTTTTTTTTTTTAAAGATTTTATTTATTTATTTGACAGAGACAGAGACAGCGAGAGCAGGAACACAAGCAGGGGGAGTGGGAGAGGGAGAAGCAGGCTTCCTGCTGAGCCGGGAGCCCGATGTGGGACTCGATCCCAGGACCCTGGGATCATGACCTGAGCCGAAGGCAGTCGCTTAACCAACTGAGCCAC
>NW_027984552.1:0-203 GCF_054177405.1 Leptonychotes weddellii
TCTGTTAGTTACCTCAGTAAAATTACCTCAAATCTTCAATAAATAATTGCCAAAATACTTTTGATCAAAAACTTAAAATATAATAATTAAACAGATATCTTACAGCAAAGTCTTCTGAATAAAAACCAGATGAAGATCAATACATTGTCCAAATATTCTATGGAATTTGGCTGTGTTTGCTTAACTTATAGTGGAAAAAGATA
>NW_027984553.1:0-203 GCF_054177405.1 Leptonychotes weddellii
AACGAGGGCCATATTCCAGGTCAGAGGTGCACGGAAGAGTGTCACCTGGGGCCCTGGAGGAAGGCTTTCTGGGGACAGTGGACTCAGGCTGGGGTCTAAATAGTGAATGATGGAGAGTCCAGTGGGAGAGCATCTCCTAACGAGGTCCTGACCACAGTCAGCATGGCTGTGTTCAGAGCCAAGTTCCTGGCCTGGGGACGCAG
>NW_027984554.1:0-203 GCF_054177405.1 Leptonychotes weddellii
GCGCCTGGGTGGCTCAGTTGGTTAAGCGACTGCCTTCGGCTCAGGTCACGATCCTGGAGTCCCTGGATCAAGTCCCGCATCGGGCTCCCTGCTCGGCAGGGAGTCTGCTTCTCCCTCTGACCCTCCCCCCTCTCATGTGCTCTCTCTCATTCTCTCTCTCTCAAATAAATAAATAAAATCTTTAAAAAAAAAAAAAAAAAAAA
>NW_027984555.1:0-203 GCF_054177405.1 Leptonychotes weddellii
TACTGGCGTCTAATGGGTAGAGGCCAGGGAGGCTGCTAAACATGCTACAAAGCACAGAAAATCTCCCTGCAACAAAGCTTTATCTGGGGGGGCGGAGCAAGATGGCAGAGGAGTAGGAGACCTGGATTTCGTCTCCTCTCAGGAATTCAGCTGGATAGGGATCAAACCATTCTGAACACCTACAAACTCAACAGGAGATCGAA
>NW_027984556.1:0-1062 GCF_054177405.1 Leptonychotes weddellii
GGATGGGGTGGCTGGGTGATAGACATTGGGGAGGGTATGTGCTATGGTGAGCACTGTGAGTTGTGTAAGACTGATGAATCACAGACCTGTACCTCTGAAACAAATAATACATCATGTGTTGAAAAAAGATAATAGGAAGGGAAAAATGAAGGGGGGGAAATCAGAGGGGGAGATGAACCATGAGAGACTATGGATCCTGAGAAACAAACTGAGGGTTTTAGAGGGGAGGGGGGTGGGGGGATGGGTTAGCCTGGGATGGGTATTAAGGAGGGCACGTATTGTGTGGAGCACTGGGAATTATACGCAATGAATCATGGAACACTACATTAAAAACTAATGATGTATGGTGACTGAAAACATAATAAAATAAAATTTAAAAAGGTGAATGAAAAAGCTATAAATGTGAGACAGGAATCCATCCAAATCTTAGAGGAGAACACAGGCAGCAACCTCTTTGACCTCGGCTGCAGTGACTTCTTGTTAGACAGTCTGCAAAGCAAGGGAAACCAGGGCAATCATGAACTATTGGGATTTCATCAAGATAATAAACTTTTGCACAGCAAAGGAAACAGTCGACAAAACCAAAAGACAACAAAAAAACAAAAGACAACCGGCAGAATGGGAGAAGGTATTTGCAAATGGCATATAAGATAAAGGGCTAGTATCCAAAATCTATAAAGAACTTATCAAACTCAACACCCAAAGAACAAATAATCCAATCAAGAAATGGGCAGAAGACATGAACAGACATTTCTCCAAAGAAGACATCCAAATGGCCAACAGACACATGAAAAAGTGCTCACCATCGCTCGGCATCAGGGAAATACAGATCAAAACCTCAATGAGATACCACCGCATACCAGTCAGAATGGCTAAAATTAACAAGTCAGGAAACGACAGATGTTGAGAGGGATGTGGAGAAAGGGGAACCCTCCTACACTGTTGGTGGGAATGCAAGCTGGTACAGCCCCTCTGGAAAATAGTATGGAGCTTCCTCAAAAAGTTGAAAATAGAACTGTCCTATGACCCAGCCGTTGCACTATTAGGTATTTATCCAAAGGA
>NW_027984557.1:0-203 GCF_054177405.1 Leptonychotes weddellii
CTCTGTCCTGTTCAGGATGGGAATTCAGCCTCTGTCCTTGCCTCCCTGCTGGCTTGGACTCTGGATCCTGACTCCGTTTGGGAGCTCTCCACATGGACTTGCCCTCCCCATCCCCCACAAATGCCATGGCCCCACAGTCATCTAAACAGAGGGCTGGCCGCGGAATGGTGATTCTGTTCTCCAGAGAGGAGGCAGAAAGCCTC
>NW_027984558.1:0-203 GCF_054177405.1 Leptonychotes weddellii
ATGGTTCGTCCACCCCTCCGATTTCCCCCGCTTCATTCCTCCCCTCCCGCTACCTTCTTCTTCTTCTTTTTTTTTCTTAACATATCTTGCATTATTTGTCTCAGAGGTACAGATCTGAGACTCAACAGTCCTGCACAATTCACAGCGCTTAACAGAGCACGTACCCTCCCCAGTGTCTATCACCCAGTCACCCCATCCCTCCC
>NW_027984559.1:0-203 GCF_054177405.1 Leptonychotes weddellii
AGCTGTAGCTAGGAGTCAAAGCAGTTTTTCAGTTCAAGTACATAAAATTCCCTTTTTTAGGGGAACCCTCCTACACTGTTGGTGGGAATGCAAGCTGGTGCAGCCACTCTGGAAAACTGTATGGAGGTTCCTCAAAAAGTTGAAAATAGAGCTACCCTACGATCCAGCAATTGCACTACTGGGTATTTACCCCAAAGATACAA
>NW_027984560.1:0-203 GCF_054177405.1 Leptonychotes weddellii
TTTGAGGGCGCCTGGGTGGCTCAGTTGGTTAAGCGACTGCCTTCGGCTCAGGTCATGATCCTGGAGTCCCGGGATCGAGTCCCACATCAGGCTCCCTGCTCAGCAGGGAGTCTGCTTCTCCCTCTGACCCTCCTCCCTCTCATGCTCTCTGTCTCTCATTCTCTCTCTCGCAAATAAATAAAATCTTAAAAAAAAAAAAAAAA
>NW_027984561.1:0-203 GCF_054177405.1 Leptonychotes weddellii
CGGCTTCGAACCCTAATAACTTCTTTCCTACATCACTAGTCACAACTGAGCATTTCATAGACTATGATTACGTGTCCTTTCCTGAATCAACTTTTTATTTTCCCTAGAGTAAATAACTATCTTATCCCTTCATTTGCTTAGTTTCTGTTGAACTCCTATTAAATCCTTCCCCCACTCCCCCTGGGTAAGTCTTCATGAACACA
>NW_027984562.1:0-203 GCF_054177405.1 Leptonychotes weddellii
CTGCGTGATGTTAGGAGGTGCCCCCAGAATAATGGAGACATGTCAAAAGGCACAGGAGCTAACTTGAAGGGACTCCCAGTGGCCATATATGGAACAGTTTGAGCAACACAAGGAAGAGTGGTACTAATAGATATAGACCTTAAATAAAACAAATATCCATGAGTCCATCCATGCTGATATGGGTAAAGAATTGAATTAATAAA
>NW_027984563.1:0-203 GCF_054177405.1 Leptonychotes weddellii
GGTGTGAGTACACATTTTGGCAGAAGTCAACATTTCTAACGTAAACATGAACTAAAATGTGCTCAGGACACCCTAGACAGCAAGCGCAGTATTTCTGGGTCATTCCTGCTCTCTTAGAATCGCTCTCCTTACCACTGTAGGTGTAAATGAGTTTGGATTCTGCAAAGCGGACTCTGAGATTGTGGAGCACCGCGGGCTCGTGG
>NW_027984564.1:0-203 GCF_054177405.1 Leptonychotes weddellii
GCAGGGAGCCCGATGTGGGACTTGATCCCAGGACCCTGGGATCATGACCTGAGCCGAAGGCAGACGCTTAACTGACTAAGCCACTCAAGCATCCCAGATACATTCTTTGTAATAAACATTCTCAGGGTGGAGAGAGGGCATAGTGCATTTCATCTTCATCATTCAGTATGAAAAAAAGGAAAAGAAATGGATCACTCTGTGTT
>NW_027984565.1:0-203 GCF_054177405.1 Leptonychotes weddellii
CAGTTACCCAGATGAAGAGTTGAAAGATTCCTGGCTAAAGGAAAATAGTTTCTAGAGTCATACCACTTCTGATACCAAGTGTGAAGGTTTTCCACACCAAGCAATTCTTCAGTGCTCCATGCACGTCAACTGGGTGACCCACAGTTTAATTCAATTCTGACACTACTTACCCAGAGTTAGCATAGACCCACAGGCTAAGCGCT
>NW_027984566.1:0-203 GCF_054177405.1 Leptonychotes weddellii
TTTTTCCAATTTTTTTTTTTTATTCTTATGTTAATCCCCATACATTACATCATTAGTTCTAGATGAAGTGTTCCATGATTCATTGTTCGTGCACAACACCCAGTGCTCCATGCAGAACGTGCCCTCCTCAATACCCACCACCAGGCCAACCCATCCTCCCACCCCCCTCCCCTCTAGAACCCTCAGTTTGTTTTTCAGAGTCC
>NW_027984567.1:0-1062 GCF_054177405.1 Leptonychotes weddellii
AAATAAATAAATAAATAATAAAATCTTTTAAAAAAGAATATAGATAGGTAATAGTTAGTAGCAAAGGAATGGGGAAGAGTTTGATAAAAAAGCCCTGTCTTAATTTTTTATTTAACACACATGTATATGGCCAAAATACCATGTCAAAGATATAAATCTATTTCCTTTTATTTAATAGCCCCATTGTTTATCTCAGAATGAGTATAATGTATTTAATCCATCCATTTTGGTTGGATATTAGGTTGTTCCTGATTTTTTTTTCATTACAAAGATGCTATGAATATCTCTGTATCTATGATCTATCTCTACTTGTGGGAACACAGAGAAACATTTGTTAAGTATTTGTCATTCTAGGAATCAAATGATGGGGTTGTTAAATTTGCACTTCTTGGTTTACTAATAAAGCGGACCATCTCGTCATGTGAGTTACCAGTCACTTATCATTCATCTTTGACAACTTGTTTTCTCATAGACATTGTTCACTTACCCATGGGTAATTCAGATTTTGTTCTTGATTGAAATGAACTCATTGTTTATTAGATGGGAAACATATTCCTCCAGTTTTTCTTTTGCCTTTTGGTTATGTTTGGAATCTCGTGGCCATGGCAGATCTTCAGTCAGGAGATGAGAGGTCCAATGACCCAAGACTGTGATCAAGGCCAGTGGAGAGTCTTCCGAAGCACCACATGGACCTCCCTGTTCCGTAGGCAGTAGATGATGGGGTTGCACATGGGCATGACCACCGTGTAGATGACTGACAGCACCTTGTTGAGGTCCATGGATTTGATGCGGCTGGGGCGGCAGTAGATGAAAAGGGCTGCTGAGTAGAAGATGCCCACCACAATCAGGTGGGAGGTGCAGGTGGAAAGGCCTTGTGCCGGGCAGCGGCTGAGGGCATGCGGAGCACGGCCACCCCGATGGCTGAGTAGGAGGCCAGTGCTACCAACAGTGTTCCACAGAAGGTGACGATGGCAGAGATGAAGTCCACCAGCTCGGTCAGGGCCACATGGGTGCAGGACAGGTTGAGCAGAGGGGAGACATCACAGAAAAATTGGTTGAGGA
>NW_027984568.1:0-203 GCF_054177405.1 Leptonychotes weddellii
TAAATAAATAAATAAAATCTTTAAAAAAAGAAAAGAAAAATAAATATTTCAGTATCTGGAATGAAGACAGACTAAGAAATATTTTTGCTCTACAATGAGACAAAGAGTGAAATTGCCCTGTAATTATTCCTGAATCACAGTGCAACTTAAGTTCTTGGAAACAGGAGCAATCTGTTGGTTAGTGGATGACTGTTGCCCCTGGT
>NW_027984569.1:0-203 GCF_054177405.1 Leptonychotes weddellii
GGGCTAGATCTCTGGGATTCTTTGGAATCATAACTATATTAAATTATCTTACACCGCTGATGTAGTTTCTGCTTCTGATGACATACCCTTGCTTCTTTGAGAAGAATTAAATTTTGCTTGCCTGACTTTTTGAATATTAAAATATATGAAGTTTATTACATATTCAGCATTTGGAGTCTTCAAATCATAGTCTGCCCTGGGCG
>NW_027984570.1:0-203 GCF_054177405.1 Leptonychotes weddellii
ATACTTTTTTTTTTCACTTTATCCTTTGCTACTTTATTACTTCAAATTAACAACCACAATAAAGCTCAAAAAAGTCCAATATTTACACAGGAAAAAAGTACAAAATTCCCTCCAAAATTCTTCAGTATTTTTTTTTCAGTTTTTTAAATTACAAAGTAATAAAAAGCTTTGCTCTTTAATTAAAAAAAGAAAAAGAAAAAAAA
>NW_027984571.1:0-203 GCF_054177405.1 Leptonychotes weddellii
GAGGGTTCCACCCCCCGCTTAGCCACCGGAGTGACGTCCCTCAGCGGAGCAGACTTTTAAAAGTTCCAATTTTGTGCTCCGTGGTTCTATCACTTGCCAGAAGCGGCCGACGGAGGCCCCTCCCCCGCCGTCTATCCTCCCGAATATCGCCTCGGATTCACTTCTCCGCACGTCCTACCTTCCAGAAAGTGGTCGCTTTTCTG
>NW_027984572.1:0-203 GCF_054177405.1 Leptonychotes weddellii
CCTGGGTGGCTCAGTTGGTTAAGCGACTGCCTTCGGCTCAGGTCATGATCCTGGAGTCCCTGGATCGAGTCCCGCATCGGGCTCCCTGCTCGGCAGGGAGCCTGCTTCTGCCTCTGACCCTCCCCCCTCTCATGTGCTCTCTCTCTCTCATTCTCTCTGTCTCAAATAAATAAATTAAAAAAAATCTTTAAAAAAAAAAAAAA
>NW_027984573.1:0-203 GCF_054177405.1 Leptonychotes weddellii
TAAGGATAAGAGTATCTAACTTCATATGCTCATGAGGATCATGAAGTGCTCAGCATAGTGCCTGGCTCAGTAAATGGTCCTTCATTGCAGTTCCTTGTGTGACAAACGTGGCTTCCCCCAGACTTCTTCAAATCAGTGTGGTGTTTGGACCAGACACTGGATGGGAAGGCTCATTGTGGACATCTTGTTTAGTCCTGGGGGCC
>NW_027984574.1:0-203 GCF_054177405.1 Leptonychotes weddellii
CTCAGCGGAGATCCTATTTCTCCCTCTCTCTCTGCCTGCCACTCTGCCTACTTGTGCTCTCTCTATCTCTCTGTCAAATAAATAAATAAAATCTTCAAAAAAAAAAGACTTCACCAGCCATTGCTGGTTTTCAAGAGGGAAGAAGGGGCCGTGAGCCGAGGCCTGTGGGCAACCTCGAGAAGCTGGAAAGGGCAGAGAATAAT
>NW_027984575.1:0-203 GCF_054177405.1 Leptonychotes weddellii
GGGGAAAAAAAAATTAGAAGTCTAAGATCTAATTATATGGGATGTATGATAAATTTACTATCAAGCTCAAGGATTAGGAAAAATAACTAGGTAATGCAGCACCACAGAAAACTTTCCATTTAAATGTACCTTGTAGCATAAAGCATGCTACAGCAACCATAAATTTTAAGCCAATTTATTAGAGGTGAAGATGAAAGTTGAGT
>NW_027984576.1:0-203 GCF_054177405.1 Leptonychotes weddellii
TTTTTTTCATCGTTCAGAATAAAGAAATTCAAAGACTTCATCAAAATGTGCAGGTTTTATTTATTTTTTATAATTTTTTTTATTCTTATGTTAATCCCCATACATTACATCATTAGTTTTAGATGAAGTGTTCCATGATTCATTGTTTGTGCATAACACCCAGTGCTCCATGCAGAATGTGCCCTCCTCAATACCCACCCCCA
>NW_027984577.1:0-203 GCF_054177405.1 Leptonychotes weddellii
AATAAAGGACTACATATCTTTATTCTTTTTTTTCCCATTATAATTTTTAAAATTTTTTTAAATTTTATTTTGTTATTTTAATCACCATACATTACATCATTAGTTTTTGATGTGGTGTTCCATGATTCATTGTTTGTGTATAACACCCAGTGCTCCATTCAATACATGCCCTCTTTAATACCCATCACCAGGCTAACCCATCC
>NW_027984578.1:0-203 GCF_054177405.1 Leptonychotes weddellii
TTATTATTTTTTTTTAAAGATTTTATTTATTTATTTGCGAGAGAGAGAATGAGAGACAGAGAGCATGAGAGGGAGGAGGGTCAGAGGGAGAAGCAGACTCCCTGCTGAGCAGGGAGCCCGATGCGGGACTCGATCCCGGGACCCCAGGATCATGACCTGAGCCGAAGGCAGTCGCTTAACCAACTGAGCCACCCAGGCGCCCC
>NW_027984579.1:0-203 GCF_054177405.1 Leptonychotes weddellii
GGGTGGCTCAGTTGGTTAAGCGACTGCCTTCGGCTCAGGTCATGATCCTGGAGTCCCGGGATCGAGTCCCACATCGGGCTCCCTGCTCGGCAGGGAGCCTGCTTCTCCCTCTGACCCTCCCCCCTCTCATGTGCTCTCTGTCTCTCTCATTCTCTCTGTCTTAAATAAATAAATAAAATCTTTAAAAAAAAAAAAAAAAAAAA
>NW_027984580.1:0-203 GCF_054177405.1 Leptonychotes weddellii
TGCACTACACTGTAGTATATTAAATATGCTCTACATTATATCTAAAAAATGTACATATTTTAATTAACAGCACTTTATTGCTAAAGAAAATGCTACCCATCATGTAAGCTTTCAGTAAGTCATAATCTTTTTGTTGGTAGAGGGTCCTACCTTGATATTGATGGCTGCTGACTGATCAGCGTGGTTGTTGCTGAAGGTGGGGG
>NW_027984581.1:0-203 GCF_054177405.1 Leptonychotes weddellii
CTGCGGGTTCTAGAGGGGAGGGGCGTGGGGGGATGGGTTAGCCTGGTGATGGGTATTAAAGAGGGCACGTATTGAATGGAGCACTGGGTGTTATACGCAAACAATGAATCATGAAACACTGCATCAAAAACTAATGATGTATGGTGATTAACGTAACATAATAAAATAAAATTTTTAAAAAAAGTTTTGTGAAATTATAAATA
>NW_027984582.1:0-203 GCF_054177405.1 Leptonychotes weddellii
AAAAAAAAACTAATGATGTACTATATGTTGGCTAACTGAACATAATAAAAAAATAAAATAAAGGACTGAAATGATAATTAAAAAAAAGTCAATGTCATGGAAGACAAATATAGTCTAAGGAAAAGTTCCTGATTAAAGGAGGTGTAACAGGTAAATGCAGTCATGGTTCTGGATTGGATGCCAGACCAGAAAAAAAAAATTAT
>NW_027984583.1:0-203 GCF_054177405.1 Leptonychotes weddellii
TTTCCATTTCCATTCTCTTTTTTAATTCTCATTTTTCTGAATTTTTTATAGTGAGTGTATAAACTGTTATAATCAGAAAACAAATGTTATTGTTTAAAATGACAAGGTGCCAGTGCCTGGGTGGCTCAGTTGGTTAAGCGACTGCCTTCGGCTCAGGTCATGATCCTGGAGTCCCTGGATCGAGTCCCGCATCGGGCTCCCTG
>NW_027984584.1:0-203 GCF_054177405.1 Leptonychotes weddellii
AAAATAAAACATAGCTTTCAGGGCGCCTGGGTGGCTCAGTCGTTAAGCGTCTGCCTTTGGCTCAGGTCATGATCCCAGGGTCCTGGGATCGAGCCCCGCATCGGGCTCCCTGCTCAGCGGGAGGCCTGCTTCTCCCTCTCCACTCCCCTTGCTTGTGTCCCCTCTCTCGCTGTGTCTCTCTCTGTCAAATAAATAAATCAAAT
>NW_027984585.1:0-203 GCF_054177405.1 Leptonychotes weddellii
TTTTTTGTTTTTTTTTTTTAAAGATTTTATTTATTTATTTGACAGAGAAAGACACAGCGAGAGAGGGAACACAAACGGGGAGTGGGAGAGGGAGAAGCAGACTCCCTGCCGAGCAGGGAGCCCGATGCGGGACTCGATCCCGGGACTCCAGGATCATGACCTGAGCCGAAGGCAGTCGCTTAACCAACTGAGCCACCCAGGCG
>NW_027984586.1:0-203 GCF_054177405.1 Leptonychotes weddellii
GCTTGGCTAGGCGGCTGTTGTTTGGGGGTGGGGGGCATCTCCTAAGGTTCCAGTCAGACGGTGGCCAAGGCTGCAGTCACCCCAAAAGTGTTCTCGTTCACATGCTCAGGGTCTGGGCAGGGAGACCCAAGCAACTGGATCCCACATGAGCTGGCTCTGCCAGGCATCCATCTCTCTCTCTCTCTCTCTCTCTCTCTCTGGTG
>NW_027984587.1:0-203 GCF_054177405.1 Leptonychotes weddellii
ATCGTTTTTAGCATAATCACAGAGTTGTGCAACCATCACCACAACTTAATTTTACAACATTTTCATCATTCCAAAAAGTAACCACACACCTATTAGCGGTCCCTTCCCACCACCCATCCCGTAACCCCCAACAACCACTTTCTGACCCTACAGATCTGCCTATTCTGGACATTTCATACAAACGGAATTATATAATATGTGGT
>NW_027984588.1:0-1062 GCF_054177405.1 Leptonychotes weddellii
TTGCTATGGGAAGACACTCCAAAAGCCATGAAACGAGAAACTGAAGAAAGTTTCCTCCCCGCAAAAGCTGCAAAAACAGCTTTAAAAAAAAAGCAGTAGCCTTCAGGACATTATCAAATTACAAACTAGCACACTCAACGATGTTTCAAATAACTTATGCTTTTAAAAATTCAATATACAATATTTAAGAAATAGGAAGAGTATATATTTTATTAAAATCCAAGTGCTAAGAAGGTTATCTTCTTAGCGCAGGGTCAAGGCTTCAGAGATAAAGGCTTGGAAGTCATTGCATTTTGAGAATAAAGAATAACATTGTTGTCACATCTTCTTTTGACCTTTCTTACTATAAAATTTTTTAAAATTTGCCTTTATTCTCAAGGATTTATGTTCTTAGAGAGTCTAGAGATAGTCTTTGTTTTCAGCTTTCCACAGTTGTCATTAACCTGAGTTTCAATTTGAACTCTGTAATCAGTGGTGTCTAAAATAAAATCTATAAAGAAACCCTGTTCTTTTTATCTTACTTAACTCTTCAAAACTGTAAAGAGATAATACTGATCTCTGTTATTTTAAGCAATCAGTAGCTGCAATTTGGGTGAAGACTTAGATTCATGAGAAAACTTTTTTTTTATTGTTGAGCAACTTTTACTGTTTTATTTTTAATAGCTCTAACAAAGGGAGGAAAAAGCAAGCCTTTAGGCCTAGAAACTGTCATCCTTGTTTGCTTTCTTAGCAGTGTGAAATGCCTCAAATCTTGTTTTTTTCTTCTTTCGTTAAACTATAACTGAATTTGTACCTTAATATCTCTTTTATATGTAGTTGTCAGATAACCTTCTTAGCACTTGGATTTTAACAAAATATATACTCTTCCTATTTCTTAAATATTGTATATTGAATTTTTAAAAGCATAAGTTATTTGAAACATCGTTGAGTGTGCTAGTTTGTAATTTGATAATGTCCTGAAGGCTACTGCTTTTTTTTTAAAGCTGTTTTTGCAGCTTTTGCGGGGAGGAAACTTTCTTCAGTTTCTCGTTTCATGGCTTTTGGAGTGTCTTCCCATAGCAA
>NW_027984589.1:0-203 GCF_054177405.1 Leptonychotes weddellii
TTTTAATTTTTTTTATTCTTATGTTAATCCCCATACATTACATCATTAGTTCTAGATGAAGTGTTCCATGATTCATTGTTCGTGCACAACACCCAGTGCTCCATGCAGAACGTGCCCTCCTCAATACCCACCACCAGGCCAACCCATCCTCCCACCCCCCTCCCCTCTAGAACCCTCAGTTTGTTTTTCAGAGTCCATCGTCT
>NW_027984590.1:0-203 GCF_054177405.1 Leptonychotes weddellii
CACTCTCCTCCCTCATCCTTAATCTATGTGATTTCTGTGGGGCTGACATTACTGCAGGCTGTAGGAGTAGAGATGTGATCCAGACATAACCTAAAATGTAGAGCATCTACCTGGATCCCATACTCAGGGTTCCTCCATATAATTCAAAGCTTTGCAAATACAGTCCTCTACAGATTCTAGGCACTTAAGGAATCGCTAGGTCA
>NW_027984591.1:0-203 GCF_054177405.1 Leptonychotes weddellii
TTCCTTTTAGCTATTCTAATGAAGGTGTGGTGGTGTCTCATTTGGTTTTAATTTGCTTTTTTTTTTATTATGTTAGGTTAATCACCATACATTACATCATTAGTTTTTGATGTAGTGTTCCATGATTCATTGTTTGCGTATAACACCCAGTGCTCCATGCAGAACGTGCCCTCTTTAATACCCATCACTAGGCTAACCCATCC
>NW_027984592.1:0-203 GCF_054177405.1 Leptonychotes weddellii
GACTGAAAGTTCCAGCCCTCTAATCACATGGCTGATTCTCCTGGCAACCAGCTCCTAACCTTAGGTGTGTTCTAAAAGTCGCCTCATCAACACAACAGAAGACAAATCTATTGCTGTCATCACCATGAAACTACAAGAATGGGACTAACACTAAATATATATTTCTTATTATAAATCACAATAGTCATTAAAAATCATATTAA
>NW_027984593.1:0-203 GCF_054177405.1 Leptonychotes weddellii
TGACTGAGCAGGGAGGCAAGCAGAGGCAGCCCCATACACGCCAGGTGAGGATTTGGGTCAGTCCTAAGCCCTGAGGGGCTTTAAGCAGAAGCATTACGTGACCAGATCTACATTTTTAAAAGATTACTCTTTTTCCGCTTAGGTGTCTTTGGAAGTGGGGGCAGGAGTGATCCAAGAGACCCAATAGGGGCTGTTCGCCAGGG
>NW_027984594.1:0-203 GCF_054177405.1 Leptonychotes weddellii
ATAAAGAATATCCACCCTCACTCTCCACTCGGGATCCCAGTTCCTTGTATCTTTTTTTTTTAAATTATTTATTTATTTATTTTTATTCTTATGTTAATCCCCATACATTACATCATTAGTTTTAGATGAAGTGTTCCATGATTCATTGTTTGTGCATAACACCCAGTGCTCCATGCAGAATGTGCCCTCCTCAATACCCACCA
>NW_027984595.1:0-203 GCF_054177405.1 Leptonychotes weddellii
GGGTGGCTCAGTTGGTTAAGCGACTGCCTTCGGCTCAGGTCATGATCCTGGAGTCCCGGGATCGAGTCCCGCATCGGGCTCCCTGCTCGGCAGGGAGCCTGCTTCTCCCTCTGACCCTCCCCCCTCTCATGTGCTCTCTGTCTCTCTCATTCTCTCTGTCTCAAATAAATAAATAAAATCTTAAAAAAAAAAAAAAAAAGAAA
>NW_027984596.1:0-203 GCF_054177405.1 Leptonychotes weddellii
TTTTTTTTTAAAGATTTTATTTATTTATTTATTATTTGAGAGAGAGAGGGTGAGAGACAGAGAGCACGAGAGGGGAGAGGATCAGAGGGAGAAGCAGACCCCCCATTGAGCAGGGAGCCCGATGTGGGACTCGATCCAGGGACTCCAGGATCATGACCTGAGCTGAAGGCAGTCGCTTAACCAACTGAGCCACCCAGGCGCCC
>NW_027984597.1:0-203 GCF_054177405.1 Leptonychotes weddellii
CAACGTGCATATCAGAATAGACTGATTTAGGTATTGCCCCAACCTGATGTTTAAACTGGCAGCAGTATAGACATATATTAAGCCCTGATAAGGTACTATTCCTCTTGGACTAGCCAGCTACTTGGTTGCACATTAATTATACTGACTCTGTATTCCCTGGAGGGGGCAGCAATTTATCTTGATGATACTCAATATCCGGATAT
>NW_027984598.1:0-203 GCF_054177405.1 Leptonychotes weddellii
TCGATCCTGGCACAGACTACAGTGGTGGGAAGACCTCTGTCCTCATGACACTCATGTTTTCTGGTATGTTGATTATATAGGAAAAAAAAAAATATATATATATATAAAAATAATTTTAAGTATATATTTATAAACTTATTTATAAATATATAAAATATAAATATATATTTATGTTGTATATTTATTAATACACATTTATGTTA
>NW_027984599.1:0-1062 GCF_054177405.1 Leptonychotes weddellii
TTTATTTTAATTTTTCAATCTGCTCAAAACCCCTAAAACTAAAAAAAAAAAAAAAAAAACTCCCACTATACTCATAACTATGTATAGTGTGGACATTTACAGAGGACTTACATTAGGAAACATTGTTTCTCTTCAACCACATGACAATACTGCATATGCCTACAATTTATATGGAACCACAAAAGACTCCAAATAGCCAACACAATTTTGAAAACAAAAAGCAAAGCTGGAGGTATCACAATTTGGAACTTCAAGTTATATTACAAAGCTGTAGTAATCAAAACAGTATGGTACTAGTACAAAAATAGACATGTAGATCAATGGAACAGAATAGAAAATCCAGAAATGAACCCACAATTATACGGTCAATTAATCTTCCCCAAAGCAGGAAAGATTATGCAAAGGAAAAAGCTTCTTCAGCTAATGTTGGGAAAACTGGACAGTTACATGCAAAAGAATGAAACTGGACCCCTTTCTTACACCATATACAAAAATAAACTCAAAACGCCTGAAAGACTTAAATGTGAGACCTGAGTGCGTAGAAATCGTAGAAGAGAGTAGAGGCAGTACCCTCACAGACATTGGCTGTAGCAACTTTTTTCTAGATATGTCTCTTGAGGCAAGGGGTGTGGGGGAAGCAAATAAAGTATTGAGCTACATCAAAATAAAAAGCTTCTTTACATTGAAGGAAGCAATGAACAAAACTAAAAGGCAACCTCCTGAATGAGAGAAGGTATTTCCAAATGACATATCCAGTATAAGGTTAGTATCCAAAATATATAAAAAATTTATAAAACTCAACACCCAGGACACAATTAACCCAATTTAAAAAAAAAAAAAAACAAAAACGGCAAAAGATATATATAGATATTTCTCCAAGCAAGACATGCCGATGGCCAAGAGACACATGAAAACATGCTCAGCCTCACTCATGATCAGGGAAATGCAAATCAAAACTGCAATGAGATACCACCTCACATCTGTCAGAATGGCTAAAATCAACAATACGAGAAACAAGTGTTGGTGAGGATGTGGAGAAAAAGGAACACTTTGTGCTGTTGT
>NW_027984600.1:0-203 GCF_054177405.1 Leptonychotes weddellii
TTTTTTTTTTTTAAAGATTTTATTTATTTATTTGACAGAGAGAGAGACACAGTGAGAGAGGGAACACAAGCAGGGGGAGTGGGAGAGGGAGAAGCAGGCTTCCCGCGGAGCAGGGAGCCCGATGCGGGGCTCGATCCCAGGACCCTGGGATCATGACCTGAGCCGAAGGCAGACGCTTAACGACTGAGCCACCCAGGCGCCCC
>NW_027984601.1:0-203 GCF_054177405.1 Leptonychotes weddellii
GGGGAAAAAAAAATTAGAAGTCTAAGATCTAATTATATGGGATGTATGATAAATTTACTATCAAGCTCAAGGATTAGGAAAAATAACTAGGTAATGCAGCACCACCGAAAACTTTCCATTTAAATGTACCTTGTAGCATAAAGCATGCTACAGCAACCATAAATTTTAAGCCAATTTATTAGAGGTGAAGATGAAAGTTGAGT
>NW_027984602.1:0-203 GCF_054177405.1 Leptonychotes weddellii
TTGTTTTTAAAACCATATAGAGATCAGTTATATGTTCGGTGGAATCTCTGTTCAAGTTCCAACCTATGCCCTTGGGTGCCCATAGACGCTGCTGCCTTCAGAGCAATGGTGATGGTGTGAGTGTGCGTGTGCACACACACACGGACACGTGTGCATGCACATCTGCTCTTCTGGTACACTACAGAAATACAGGAGATGTACTT
>NW_027984603.1:0-203 GCF_054177405.1 Leptonychotes weddellii
TGCCGCCAAGCGCAAGGCGTCCGGGCCCCCGGTGTCCGAGCTCATCACCAAGGCCGTCGCCGCCTCCAAGGAGCGCAGCGGCGTGTCCCTGGCCGCGCTCAAGAAGGCGCTCGCGGCCGCCGGCTACGACGTGGAGAAGAACAACAGCCGCATCAAGCTGGGCCTCAAGAGCCTGGTGAGCAAGGGCACCCTGGTGCAGACCA
>NW_027984604.1:0-203 GCF_054177405.1 Leptonychotes weddellii
ATTTATACCAAAAAAGGGCAGACTTCATTTAGGTATTCTTTACATTAACCTTACTTATTAGAAAGAATAGCTAAAGCTAAAACCTGTATACTGCGCCTTCAATGTTTTGGTACAGACAATTTTATTTGGCTTTTAATTGTTAGTGTTCGCACTACTCATAATGCCAAAATTTTATTGCTTTAATTTGTTCCAACCATTAATTA
>NW_027984605.1:0-203 GCF_054177405.1 Leptonychotes weddellii
TATGTGCTCTGGTAAGCGCTGTGAATTGTGCAAGACTGTTGAATCTCAGATCTGTACCTCTGAAACAAATAATGCAATATATGTTAAGAAAAAAAAAAAGAAGAAGAAGGTAGCGGGAGGGGAAGAATGAAGCGGGGGAAATCGGAGGGGTAGACGAACCATGAGAGACGATGGACTCTGAAAAACAAACAGGGTTCTAGAGG
>NW_027984606.1:0-203 GCF_054177405.1 Leptonychotes weddellii
GACAGATGTTGGCGGGGATGCAGAGAAAGGGGAACCCTCCTACACTGTTGGTGGGAATGCAAGCTGGTGCAGCCACTCTGGAAAACTGTATGGAGGTTCCTCAAAAAGTTGAAAATAGAGCTACCATATGATCCAGCAATTGCACTACTGGGTATTTACCCCAAAGATACAAAAGTAGGGATCCGAAGGGGTACGTGCACCCC
>NW_027984607.1:0-203 GCF_054177405.1 Leptonychotes weddellii
AGATGACACAAAGAGATGGAGAGACATTCAGGCTCATGGATTGGAAGTACAAATATTGTTAAAATGTCTATACTACCCAAAACTATCTACAGATTCAGTACAATCCCTATCAAAATAACACTGACATTTTTCACAGAGCTGGAACAAAGAATCCTAAAATTTGTATGGAATGACAAAAGACCTTGAATAGCCAAAGCAACCTT
>NW_027984608.1:0-203 GCF_054177405.1 Leptonychotes weddellii
CACTGTAAACATCAGGGATAAGACAAGGATTACACAACATAATTCTATTATATGACATAATTTTGAAGTTCTCGAGCCAACAAATTAAGACAAATATTAGAAAGGAATAAACAAAAATGACATAATTTTTTTTTTTTTGCAAAATAATGGCACATTTACAAAACCTAGAGCACACCAACTGAAAAACTACTAAAATAATAGGA
>NW_027984609.1:0-1062 GCF_054177405.1 Leptonychotes weddellii
AGTCAACGCCGCCCTTCCCAGTGGGCCCCGTAGGACCCACCGAGAAACATCCTTCTCCCTGCCCCCATACAAAAGTTCCTGAAATTCTATCTAAGGGTATTAAGAGCCCCTATAATGAATGGTTAAGAACATAGTCTCTGGTTCCAGGCTACCTCGGTCAAATCCCAGCTCTACCACTCACCAGCTAGACGACCTTGGGCTAGTTAATTAACCTCTGTGCCTATTTCCTCATCTACAGAATGGAGATAACAATGGCATCCACTTCATAGGGCTGTTGTGAGATGAAACGAGATACTGCAGTTAGCACAGTGCCTGGCCTGTGTGTCTGTTGTCCACCATTACCGTTTGGGTGAAAAGCCCAGCATCTCTCAAGGGATTCCAAAAAAAACAAAAGAGCGAAGTAAGTAGACCAGATGGCCAAACTGACGCGCACAGGGCATCATTGATATGTGGGTACAGTTGGTATTGGAACATCAGTTTTCCTGGAACCTGTGCCTACACTTTTATATAGACCAGGAATTGAACAGCAGCCTAGAAACTCTTCAAGAAAAATTAATACCCCTGCTGTCACTCCCTACACTCCGTGTTTAACCTGCTTCCCCCCGCGCTCACCCACCCCTAGATATTTCCTGGAGTTGCAGGAGAGGGATGTCACCCCGGGGGCTTCCAACAGTGAGGCCCGGGGAGTCACCGGGACTTGGCGGGGAGGCTCTGGGAGAGGAGTCCCTGGGAGACGGTGAAGCAGGGGAGACCAACACCCCCGCAGGGTGCTTTCTGCAAGAGGGAGACAGCCATCCTGGGAGCAACCCTGGGAGCAAGTCTGCTGAGCAGACACCAAGCACCAGATGCAGAGAGAACACGCACGTGGGGCAGGGCACGGGGAGAGGGCAGGGAGCGGGAGACACCGACGGGTCACCAGCAGGGCCGTGAGCCCCGTCCTTGCAGTGACCAAAGGGAGACAAAGTGACAGAGACCGGCATGTTCGTGGGTGTGGGTCCCTCCCGGGAGATCTCCGCGGACAGGGGGACTGGGCAAGCGGGATGCACAGGGCCGGCTCCGTGC
>NW_027984610.1:0-203 GCF_054177405.1 Leptonychotes weddellii
AGGCGGCCAGGGTGGGAAGGAGGGAGGGGACAGGTCCCAGTGGGAGGAGGAAACAGTATGGACCCAGGAGAGCAAGGGCAGCAGGGAGGTTTCCTTACCTGCAGTAACATGATGTCGTTGGAGTGGTTCTTTGGATTATAGTCTGGGTGGGGGATGGCTGTTTTCACGGGGATGACCTGCTGGGTCCTCTCCTGTTCCTCGAT
>NW_027984611.1:0-203 GCF_054177405.1 Leptonychotes weddellii
CCCACATCGGGCTCCCTGCTCGGCAGGGAGTCTGCTTCTCCCTCTGACCCTCCTCCCTCTCATGCTCTCTGTCTCTCATTCTCTCTGTCTCAAATAAATAAATAAAATCTTTAAAAAAAAAAAAAAACATGGATAAAGGAGTGATAAGAGGGAAAATTATAGTATCATGCTGGGCTGCTGCTGTACCATACACCTCCCTACCC
>NW_027984612.1:0-203 GCF_054177405.1 Leptonychotes weddellii
TTTATTTTTTTTTTTTAAAGATTTTATTTATTTATTTGAGAGAGAGAGAATGAGAGACAGAGAGCATGAGAGGGAGGAGGGTCAGAGGGAGAAGCAGACTCCCCGCCGAGCAGGGAGCCTGATGCGGGACTCGATCCCGGGACTCCAGGATCATGACCTGAGCCGAAGGCAGTCGCTTAACCAACTGAGCCACCCAGGCGCCC
>NW_027984613.1:0-203 GCF_054177405.1 Leptonychotes weddellii
AAGGTACCACAGGCCATAAATGAGGCTTGATGTTCTGTTTGACAGGTTGGTCTAGATGACCTTTGATGGATCTTCATCTCCTCGAACATCCTTTCTTTTGCACGTCAGTCCAGAGTTGCTATAACATAAAGCCCCTCTTCCCAAGATAGAACTGTCCTTTCCTCCTTCGTGCATTCCCGTTGCTCTCTTGCCATAAAAATAAA
>NW_027984614.1:0-203 GCF_054177405.1 Leptonychotes weddellii
ATAAATAAAATCTTTAAAAAAAAATTATTTTATTTATTTGAGAGAGAGAATGAGATAGAGAGAGCATGAGATGGGGGAGGGTCAGAGGGAGAAGCAGACTCCCCGCCGAGCAGGGAGCCCGATGCGGGACTCGATCCCGGGACTCCAGGATCATGACCTGAGCCGAAGGCAGTCGCTCAACCAACTGAGCCACCCAGGCGCCC
>NW_027984615.1:0-203 GCF_054177405.1 Leptonychotes weddellii
TTTAGATGAAGTGTTCCATGATTCATTGTTTGTGCATAACACCCAGTGCTCCATGCAGAACGTGCCCTCCTCAATACCCACCACCAGGCTAACCCATCCTCCCACCCCCCTCCCCTCTAGAACCCTCAGTTTGTTTTTCAGAGTCCATCGTCTCTCATGGTTCGTCTACCCCTCCGATTTCCCCCGCTTCATTCTTCCCCTCC
>NW_027984616.1:0-203 GCF_054177405.1 Leptonychotes weddellii
AGAGTTGCCTTGGGGTGCCTGGGTTTCTCAGTCGGTTGAGCGTCCGCCTCTTGGTTTTGGCTCAGGTCATGATCTCAGGGTCTTGGGATGGAGCCCTGCGTCAGGCTCCATGCTCAACGGGGAGTCTATTTGAGGATTCTCTCCCTCTTCCTCTTACCCCCGCCTAAAATAAAATAAATAAATCTTAAAAAAAAAAAAAAGAG
>NW_027984617.1:0-203 GCF_054177405.1 Leptonychotes weddellii
CAGCACTCAAAAGAGGTCAGGGGACTGTGGGCTGCTTTCAGCCAACAGACATGTTTTGCTTTGCCCTTACAAAGTTTTATACATTTAAGTCAACATCTGTGCATCAGGATATTTCATATGGGAGACAGAATTCCCAATTATCTCTTAAAAACTAAAAACCTAGGTCCCCTGGGACTCAATCAGTCAAGTGTCCATCTTTTGAT
>NW_027984618.1:0-203 GCF_054177405.1 Leptonychotes weddellii
TTTTTTTTTTTTTTTAAGATTTTATTTATTTATTTGAGACAGAGAGAATGAGAGAGAGAGAGCACATGAGAGGGGGGAGGGTCAGAGGCAGAAGCAGGCTCCCTGCCGAGCAGGGAGCCCGATGCGGGACTTGATCCAGGGACTCCAGGATCATGACCTGAGCCGAAGGCAGTCGCTTAACCAACTGAGCCACCCAGGCGCCC
>NW_027984619.1:0-203 GCF_054177405.1 Leptonychotes weddellii
GAATGACTGAGTAAAGGAATTTGCATTTTGCTTTTTTGTCCAGAGAAATCTTTGATTTGGGGGCATTCTGGAGAGACTCCGATCCAGGGAGCCACACAGTTAATCTACGTAACCTGTTTGGAGCCATGGACCATAAGGCAGAGCGCCTGAGCAAGACTTGGGATCCCTAAAATGTTTTTCTCCTCAAAGTGGTAACAAGCCCC
>NW_027984620.1:0-203 GCF_054177405.1 Leptonychotes weddellii
CCTCCCCATCTTCTAGCTGCAACCAGTTCTTTCTCTTCTCCAAATGTGTCGTCCATACAGTCCTTGCCGCCACACGCGTACTCCACCCCTCAGCCGTCCCTCCCTCCTGTGAGGCCTTCCGCACCCTTGCCCTTCGTGCCGCCTTCACCGGTCCCTTCTGTTCCAGCCCTTGCTACTTCCATCCCACCTCCTGTCTCTCCACC
>NW_027984621.1:0-203 GCF_054177405.1 Leptonychotes weddellii
AAAACTTTCCCAGAGTGTCATTAGTTATGGCTTGATTTAGAATGATAATACATATTTACTACCATTACAGCTATTTTGTGTGTTTTATGTGGTCTGTAAATACTGTTATATTTTATGAGGAAATGAGAAATGTTCATTTGTTGTTCTCTTATATATTTGCAAGATTTAGGATTTAGCATTTTTGTACTACTACTGATCTTTTT
>NW_027984622.1:0-203 GCF_054177405.1 Leptonychotes weddellii
ATGTTGGTAAAATCAAGGAAGTTCCTACGATGTTGGTGGATGTGGAAATTGGTGCAACTGGTTTCAAAGGCAATTTGGCGGTACGGATTAAGACCTGTAAAAGGTATGAATACCTTTTCATCTGATATTTATATCATGGAAGCAGTAATTTATGTCAGTAAATATGAGCCCCCAAAATCCCAAACTATTTAATGTAAAATATA
>NW_027984623.1:0-203 GCF_054177405.1 Leptonychotes weddellii
TGAGTGAGCAGGGAGGCAAGCAGAGGCAGCCCCATACACGCCAGGTGAGGATTTGGGTCAGTCCTAAGCCCTGAGGGGCTTTAAGCAGAAGCATTACGTGACCAGATCTACATTTTTAAAAGATTACTCTTTTTCCGCTTAGGTGTCTTTGGAAGTGGGGGCAGGAGTGATCCAAGAGACCCAATAGGGGCTGTTCGCCAGGG
>NW_027984624.1:0-203 GCF_054177405.1 Leptonychotes weddellii
ATCCCCATACATTACATCATTAGTTTTAGATGAAGTGTTCCATGATTCATTGTTTGTGCATAACACCCAGTGCTCCATGCAGAACGTGCCCTCCTCAATACCCACCACCAGGCTAACCCATCCTCCCACCCCCCTCCCCTCTAGAACCCTCAGTTTGTTTTTCAGAGTCCATCGTCTCTCATGGTTCGTCTACCCCTCCCGAT
>NW_027984625.1:0-203 GCF_054177405.1 Leptonychotes weddellii
TAGAAAAGTGCCTGGAACCTGGCTAGCACATACATGAGTTAGAATTGTTTTTTAGTTCTGAGTTACAGAAAATGCAGCCAAGAGAGCCTTTAACTATAAGTACATTTATCTACACTTTACAAGACCCCTAAGAACTGAGTGTCACAGGGTTGGAGTGGAGTCTTAAGACTTTTTCTCTATATCTGCACGGTCATGTTTGGTGT
>NW_027984626.1:0-203 GCF_054177405.1 Leptonychotes weddellii
GCCATGATGCCCTGGAGAGAGGCACCTTCTTGCTGCATCTTCCTCACGTTTAGGCAACACATCCCCCATTGACTCGATGACCTCCCTGCCGTGTGGCAGAGCCCAGTGCAGTCTCCCGTCCCTTCAACACCGCCTCCATTAGAAGAGTAAGGCGCTAAATGCTGATACCCCACGCCCACATGTCTTTCCTCCCACAGCCCGTG
>NW_027984627.1:0-203 GCF_054177405.1 Leptonychotes weddellii
GAAGAAAAAATAAATTAATTAATTAAAATATCGTGCATTAGCTATGACTTAGCAGCCCAATCAGCATTGATGGTAACAGTACTGAGAGTCTCAGCATTAACCAGGTTCTTCTGATCACACAGGCATTTTTTTCTCTTACCTGGAGGGATATGACAGGTGAAACCAGGTGGGAATGGAATGTGGTATAGAAATCTGCTTATCTC
>NW_027984628.1:0-203 GCF_054177405.1 Leptonychotes weddellii
TTTTCTAGAGTGGCTACACCAGCTTGCATTCCCACCAACAGTATGGGGCAGTTCCCCTTTCTCCGCATCCCCGCCAACATCTGTCGTTTCCTGACTTGTTAATTTTAGCCATTCTGACTGGTGTGAGGTGGTATCTCATTGAGGTTTTGTTTTGGATTTCCCTGATGCCAAGCGATGTTGAGCACTTTTTCATGTGTCTTTTG
>NW_027984629.1:0-203 GCF_054177405.1 Leptonychotes weddellii
TTTTAAAGATTTTATTTATTCACTTGAGACACAGAGATACAGAGAGGGAGAGAGAGAGCATGAGCAGGGAGAGAGGCAGAGGGAGGAGGAGAAGCAGGCTCCCCGCTGAGCCAGGAGCCTGATGTGGGGCTCGATCCCAGGACCCTGGGATCATGACCTGAGCCGAAGGCAGATGCTTAACCATCTGAGCCACCCAGGCGCCC
>NW_027984630.1:0-1062 GCF_054177405.1 Leptonychotes weddellii
CTTCTTCTTCTTTTTTTTTTCTTAACATATATTGCATTATTTGAAAAAACCCCTACATTAATAATTAAACGCAAATGGAAGATTTACTAGTTTGGCAAAAAAATATAAATTAAAAAAAATTTAGTTTCCTTATCTCATTTTATCCCCTTATCTTAAAAAAAACAAACAACAAAAGCTGAGTTGGATTAAATCCTTCTATGTGTTCAAGTTCTGTATGCTATATCACAGCACAGCTGAAAGTATCGGTATCAGTTTAAAATTTTCATTTACCTGTATGAAGACGGTCTCAACTTTCTGTAAGCTGTCCCTCCACTATGACATCCATGCTAATGTCACATTTTTAGTTACTTGTACCTTGCCATTATGACACGTGGTACCTTAGAAACTTACTTTGTAAATAGGTTATGTCACAATATGAATGGAAAAATACTGAATAGCATTAAACAGTACCTTTAAGTTTTTCTATTTATCTCAAATTAAATGGCATGTGATCACAGCACCCATTCCAACAAGTATATATTGAGCACTTACTTAGTGCCAGAAACCTAAGAGTGATGAGAGAGAGAATGAAATATCAAGTATATTCCAGTATATTCTCCTAATAATAGGAGGTTAAAAGCAACCAGACAGACCAGCGTAAGAACCAGTCAAAGGAGTTTAGATTTGACATTAGAAGTAATGGGAAAACCAACAGAAAAATAACAAGTCAAACTAACAATTTAGGATGATTTGGGCAGAATGAATAGAACCAACAATATTAGTCAGAACTTCTAAAAGTGAGGAGGTAACACTTTTCTCCTCTACAGTTAACAAATAATTCAATTTTACCAATTGCACCCACTAAACCTGTTTTCAAAATCACCTACCCCTCTAGATCTCCATTTTTTATTTATTTATTTATTTATTTTTATTCTTATGTTAATCCCCATACATTACATCATTAGTTCTAGATGAAGTGTTCCATGATTCATTGTTCGTGCACAACACCCAGTGCTCCATGCAGAACGTGCCCTCCTCAATACCCACCACCAGGCCAACCCATCCTCCCACCCCCCTCCCCTC
>NW_027984631.1:0-203 GCF_054177405.1 Leptonychotes weddellii
ACTCTTAAAATGATTTCGGTTTTGACCATAATATTGTGAATACTTGTTTCTTTTCCATTTTCTTGATTTTGGACATTTCCAATTCTCATCCACATAGTATTCAAGATTTTTTTTATACCCAAACTAGGTATTAAATAGTACATAAGATTTTTAAGATATGATCCTGTCAGTGGACTCTTAATTCAGAGAAGTCCACATTATAT
>NW_027984632.1:0-203 GCF_054177405.1 Leptonychotes weddellii
CTGGAGGAGATTATGCTAAGTGAAATAAGTCAAGCAGAGAAAGTCAATTATCATATGGTTTCACTTATTTGTGGAACATAAGGAATAGCATGGAGGACATTAGGAGAAGGAAGGGAAAAATGGGGGGGGGGAATTGGAGGGAGAGATGAACCATGAGAGACTATGGACTCTGAGAAACAAACAGGGTTTTAGAGGGGAGGGGG
>NW_027984633.1:0-203 GCF_054177405.1 Leptonychotes weddellii
TCATTGGTCCCAGATCCTCCCGTCAGACACACCTCGTACTGGTAGCTGTGCGACAGGGTCCCCGCGCCGCTGACGTCCACCAGGTGGCCCGCAAAGGGGCCCTCGGGCACCGAGCAGCCGCCCCCCGACGCCGCCCGGCTCCTCCTGCCCAGCCGCACCGCCACGAAGCCCAGCACCGACAACAGGAAGAGCGACGACACCGA
>NW_027984634.1:0-203 GCF_054177405.1 Leptonychotes weddellii
GGGCGCCTGGGTGGCTCAGTCGTTAAGCGTCTGCCTTCGGCTCAGGTCATGATCCCAGGGTCCTGGGATCGAGTCCCACATCGGGCTCCCTGCTTGGCAGGAAGCCTGCTTCTCGCTCTCCCACTCCCCCTGCTTGTGTTCCTGCTCTCGCTGTCTCTCTCTCTGTCAAATAAATAAATAAAATCTTTAAAAAAAAAAAAAAA
>NW_027984635.1:0-203 GCF_054177405.1 Leptonychotes weddellii
ATCTTTTTTTTTTTTTTAAAGATTTTATTTATTTATTTGAGACAGAGAGAATGAGATACAGAGAGCATGAGAGGGAGGAGGGTCAGAGGGAGAAGCAGACTCCCTGCCGAGCAGGGAGCCCGATGCGGGACTCGATCCAGGGACTCCAGGATCATGACCTGAGCCGAAGGCAGTCGCTTAACCAACTGAGCCACCCAGGAGCC
>NW_027984636.1:0-203 GCF_054177405.1 Leptonychotes weddellii
GCGCCTGGGTGGCTCAGTTGGTTAAGCGACTGCCTTCGGCTCAGGTCATGATCTTGGAGTCCCGGGATCGAGTCCCGCATCGGGCTCCCTGCTCAGCAGGGAGTCTGCTTCTCCCTCTGACCCTCCCCTCTCTCATGCTCTCTCTATCTCATTCTCTCTCTCAAATAAATAAATAAAATCTTTAAAAAAAAAAAAAAAAAAGA
>NW_027984637.1:0-203 GCF_054177405.1 Leptonychotes weddellii
CGGTTCTGCCACTTTCCTGTTCCCTGGCCTTGGCCAAGGGTCTGAACTCTCCTGAGCTTCAGTTTTTCTTGTCTACAAAATGGGCGTTTTAACAGGACCTGCGCCAGAGGAGGGTTGTATGAAAGATAGAATCAGAACAGAACCTGGTGTCTAGTAAGCACTCATAAATTAACTGTTGTTACCGTGGAAGATAATTCTGACCC
>NW_027984638.1:0-203 GCF_054177405.1 Leptonychotes weddellii
CGTTGGGGGGGGCGGTTAGGAGGAGGCGGGGACGAGAAGGGGAGGGCGGCGGTGGCTCCGAGTCCAGGCCTGGATTTATTAAGAAACCATGCATTCAATTTCGGCGTGTTCAGTAATTATCTTTTATTTCATTTTGTCCCCTTCCCACCCCTCCCCCTCGGATCCAGCGGAGGGCTGCGGCGGCGGCGGCGGCGGCGGCAGTG
>NW_027984639.1:0-203 GCF_054177405.1 Leptonychotes weddellii
TTCTTTTTTTTTTTTTTTTTTAAAGATTTTATTTATTTATTTGAGAGAGCGAGAATGAGAGAGAGTACATGAGAGGGGGGAGGGTCAGAGGGAGAAGCAGGCTCCTCGCTGAGCAGGGAGCCTGATGCGGGACTCGATCCCGGGACTCCAGGATCATGACCTGAGCCGAAGGCAGTTGCTTAACCAACTGAGCCACCCAGGCG
>NW_027984640.1:0-203 GCF_054177405.1 Leptonychotes weddellii
GCCCTTGCGAAGTCAGTCAATAGTATGGGACCTTGGTCTCCACAGGAGGACACAGAGGAGTTCCAACCTAATGGCAGAACATTCAACGGGGTTCTCAGTAGCTCGAAAAATCATCAGGTGGGGCTTCTCTCCTCTCTTTTCCCTATCTATCTGTCTATCTATCTATCTATCTATCTATCTATCTATCTATCTATCTATCATCT
>NW_027984641.1:0-12238 GCF_054177405.1 Leptonychotes weddellii
GGCCTCAGTTTCTTAATCTGCAAATAGGGTGGTTGAATTAAAGATCTCTCAGACCCTCTTTTAACTAGCTGAAAGACGTCCTCTGTTACTGAGTTATGCTTGCAGTGGCTCAGTGCCCCCCCATCCAGGGGACATTACCAAATCAAACTCACTACTCTGTTCAACACCTCCTTCACACAGTCCCCATATCTCCAAGAATCTGGATGTACACTCAGTTTCTGACTCTACCAACCTTCTTCACAAAACACTTCTCTGGCCAGTCTCTGTGAGATGCCAGAAACCCCCTCCCCTACACCCCCTCCGCCCCTCCCCCCAGCTCAGCTCACAAGCCAGCCAGCCCTCTGAGGGGGCCCAAAGGTGCACACAGGCTCTCAGGGTTGTACTGTTTGCAAGTGCTGCCACCTCCTGGATCTTCAGTCTCTGGGCACTCCAGCTGGAGAGGATGCCCAAATGCTGGCTCCTTGAGCTCCCTGGGACCAGCGATGCATCATGGCAAGTGCACTTGTTTGTTATTTACACTATTGTCCCCAGGACCCAATCTGTTACTCTGAACCCTCTTTCTGATGTAACTGAGATTTTTTAAAGTTAGATGCATGAGAGCCCCCATGTCTAATCACTCACCCTGCATGCCCAGGCTCCAGGCCAAGGTTCCGTAAAGATAATAAATACCAGGCACTAAAACTAGCCCATCAGGCCCTGGGACAAGTGTTCTGGGAGTCAGGGGAGCCTACAGCTTGGACCTGGCAGGGTTTTCTCATGTCTCATCCTGGAGCCAAGGCTGGGGCAGTGTCAGCTATTTAATCCTGCTGGTAACTCACTGGAAAGCCACAGAGAGGGAAGCAATAGGAGGTAGCTTCATCTCATACACAGCTGCCTCCAGCTCTGCCCTGATTAAATCTGTAATCACCTTCTCACCTAGGGAAGCCCTGACCTAGATTCTTAAAAGATATGGGAAATGCAAGATGACAATTATAGAAATAATAAAATCTCAGAATGTTAGAAATGGAAAGAATGGTAGAGATCATCTGGATTCATAGAATAGAGATGAAAAATTCCCAAAGAGGTGAGTAACTTTCCAAGTTCAATCAACCAGTTACACACAACTGTGTTGTGTGATATACAGCCCAGTGGTCTTGTCCACTGCTCAATGATAACTTACTTATCGCAGAGGCAGTAGGAGCGGGTGTCACAGGAGATCACGACAACCCAAGTAAGAAAACCTGGAATGTAACCTCACTGAGTGATTTGGTGCTCACTGAGCTTAGTTTCCACATGTGTAAAATGTATATGAAACAATCTTGCACATAAATTTGTTGCTCATACTACACAAAATAACAAATATTAAGCACTTAACACAATACTCTTTACATAGTAAATGTAGAATATATATACATATCTATGTACATATATATAGAGAGAGCATATATATATAGGATATAGAATATAGGACATAGTGTATGTATGTATATATATATATATATATCTTATTATTATTTATTTATAATACTAATAATCCTGCCCATCTATTTAGCCAAAACCAATAGGTCAATGCTTCAAAAACATTCATTATTTAGAAAAAAGGAAGGACTCTTATCATTCTTTGAATAAATAGGGTTGAAGCTACAGGGATCCACATGCAGCAGTTACCTCAAAATATCACAGCTCCTCCTAGGTAGCACAAAGCAATAACCCAACCTCAGATGCCAGTTCTAGCTCAATGCCTGCGAACTCAAACAAAGAAGATGCAAGTCTGTACTCAATCATCATTAATTCTATGATTGGATTCTGGGAAACCAGGAAAAGACATCTATTTAACAAAGAATTATATAGCACTTACTACATGCCAGGCACTATTCTAAATGTTTTACAACAATTAACTCAATTAACCAACCTAACTTAATTCAGTGAGAAAATTAAAGCATAAGAAAAGAATTTCCATGAGTTCCTACAACACAACTATACAATCACCTGCATATACCCACTCTGCTTTCTTTCTTGTCACTGTTGTTGAGCCATCTGTGCTTCTAGCTGAGGCCATTCCTTCTCTGTGTACCAGATCCCATCCCCTCTTAATGAAAAACCATTGCTCCAGAATCTCTCCCCTCTCTCCTTTGTCATGCTGGATGCCACTAGATCATTTGAAGTAGCACATATATATGCCATTTTTTTCTCCCATTGAAAAACAAAACAAGCAAAAGGCGCGCACACACACACACACACTCTCTCTTGACTCCACTTATCTCCAACTCACTTCATTTCCCCCCTTTGAGCAGAATTCCCTGGAAGAGTTCTTTATGGGCATTGCCTCCAATTTCTCCTCTCAACACATTCCAGTCAGTCTCTCACTCCCTACACTCCACCAAAGTTGCTTGTCAAGGTCACCAGGGACCTCTTACTTCAAGGGTCAATCTCAGTCTTAATCTTACTTGATCTTTAAGTACTATTTGATACAGTAGACCACTCCTAATTAGAACACTTTCTTCTCTTGGCTTCCATTTCACCACACTCCTGATTTTCCTCATACCTTCTTTTCAGACTGGTTTGTTGATTCTGCCTCAGCTCGAAATGTTGATAATCTGAATCAATTCCATGGCTTCACTATCACTGATAAGGTAGTGATTCCAAATGTTTATCAGTGACCTCTCTCTGATTTTCAGATTTTTTTATCTAACAGCCTTAAACATCTAGCTTTAACATGTTCAAAAATTAAAGTCCTAACACCCACTTTCTCATATGATTCATCAGTAGACTCTGCTGTCTCTAACTTCATCCAACTCAGAGTAAAAGTCATATGCTATGGCATATAGGGCTTCACAAAATAATACTACTTGAACTGATACGTGAATTGAGCAAGGATGCTATGTACAAGATCAGTGTTCAAAAATCAACCATTTAAAAACTAATGATGTATGGTGACTAACATAACAATAAAATTTTTAAAAAATCAACCATTTTTCTGTATACAAGCAATGAATAATTAGAAAGTAAAAAGTTTTAATAATAGCTTCAAGTTTTAATACGCATACACAGGATAAGTTTAATGAAATATGTACACTGAAAATTACAAACCATTGCTGAGAGAAATTAAAGATGACTCAAGTATACTGTGTTCATGATTTGGGAGACTCAGTATTGTGAAGACATTATTTCTCCCTTAAACTAATCCATATATTCAAGGCGACTTCAGTTGAAAGCTGAGAAGTCTTTTTGGTAGAAATTAACAAGTTCCAAAGAACTTGGAATAGTAAAACAATTTGAAAAAGAGAATTACATTGGAAGGTTTAAGCTTATTTCAAGACTTACTATACATGGTAGTAATCAACACAACGTGGTATTGGTGAAAAATTGACTTCTAGGTGAATAGAACAGAACAGAGTCCAGAAATAGTTGCACATTTATGGTAAATTGATTTTCAACAAAGGTGCCAATGTATTCAATGAGGAAAGGATAGTCTTTGACAAATTATGCTGGAACAACTCCATATCTGCCATGCAAAATTAAATTTTAACCCTCAAATCACACCATATGCCCAAATTAACTCAAAATGGATCATGATCTAAAGATAAAATTAAAAAAACAAAAACAACAAACAAACAAAAAACAGAAAAAAACCTGGAAGAAAACAGAAGGAAATCCTTAAAATTTGAAAATCTTCAAGATATAAGCCAAAATTTCTTAGGATGCAAAAAGCATTAACTATAAAAAAGATGCATTTTACTTTATCAAAATTAAAAATATGTACTTTTTGAAAAATAACATTAGGAAAAAGAAAGGGTAAACCATAGACTAGGGAGAAAATATTCATACAATACAAATATTTGACAAGAGACTTATATCCAGAAAATATAAAACTTTTTCAACTCTGTAATAAGACAAAAAACCCAATTGTAAAAACAGGCAAAATATTCGAACAAACACTCCACAAATGAAGATATGTAATGGCCCCAAAGCACATAAAACAAATCAACATTATTAGTCATTAGATCAATGCAAACTAAAACTTCAGCAAGATGCTATTACACACACACTAGTGTGACTTAAATTTAAAAGACTAACAATAACAAAGGTTGATAAAGATATGAGCAACTAGAGCTCTCACACATTGCTCTCGGAGGTGTAAAAAGGCACAACCACTGTGGAAAACTGGTTGGCAGTTTCTTTAAAGTTAAACATACACTTACTCTATGAATCCAGCAATTCTGCCTCTAGATATTTATGTAAGATAAATGAAAATATATGCCCACAAAAAAAAGGAATTGCACACAAATGCTTATGGCAGATTTACTACTAATAGCTCCAACTTATCCACTACTGAAATGTCTATTAAGAGATGAAAGATTAAACAAATTGTGCTACATTCACACAATGGAATCCTTATAATGAGGGTAAAAAGGAATAAACCACTGAAACTAGCAACAACAAGGATGAAATGCAAAAACATTAGGTTGAATGAAAGGATCCAGACACGAAAGAGTATATACTGTTTGATTTGATTTATATGAAATAGTAGAAAGAGCAGACTCATCTATGATGACTGAAAGCTCATCAGTGGCTATGTGGGTCAGGGATGAAACAGGAATAGACTATAAATAGGGATGAGGGAACTCTTGTGGCGGGGGTTGGGGGGTAGGCGGGGGGGGGGGTTGATGTAAATACCTGTATTTTTCTTGTACTGGTGGATACATGGGTGTATACAAATATACATTTGTCAAAACACATCTAGTAGTGCATTTAGAATGAGTGCATTTTATTTTATGTAAGTTATACCTCAATAAAGTTAATTACAGAAAAAAAAAAATCCAAGATCCTTACTATGACCCAAATGGCCCAACACAACCTGGCCTGACCATTACCTCTCTGATCTCATCTGCTACTATTCCTCCCCAGCATCAGGTACCTGCTATTCCCTCTGCCTGGAATGCTTTTCATGTAGGTATTTACACAGTTGGATCCCTTGTGTTCTCCAATTATTTGCTCAAAATGTCATCTGTTTAGAAAGGTATTCTATAACCACACTGTCTAATTTCAAACCCCACCCCCATGCTTCCTATCCCCTTTTTCTGCTTTAGTTTTTCTCCTTAGATCTTCATCACTGTGTAATATATTGCTTGTTTGTTTGTTTGTTTATTGTTTGTCTTATCCCATGAAGAAGTTGAGAGTTTCAAACTCAAGAATTTACGTCCCATGAGGGCAGATATTGTTCTGTTTTGTTCACCACTCTATCCGTAGTGCCTCAAACAGTACCTAGCTGTGGCACAGACAGTACCTAGCTGTGCCTAGCTAGCCCCCGAAGATTCCCATTAACTAGGTTTAACACGGTAAGTGCTCATCAAGAGACTGCATTTCCCAGCATGCTTCTTCCAGGTGGGGCTGTAGGATCGTGAGTCATTCCCTGCTCAGTGGTCATGTGGTTACAGGTGCAAATGGAACACATGTCTACAAGTGGTGACAGCCAGGCACTATCAGAAAAGTCCTAACCTCAGAATCCTGGCCTCACCAAGTGTCACGGCCCAGAGAAAGACAAGGGGAAGATTGATCACTTGCCACACTTGCAACAACAAAGTCTGATCTCCTGGTCATCGTTGAGAAGATAAAGGAAGCATCCTATCCTCTGGGACTGGCTGACTCTTTTTCTTCTGTGACTTAGGAGATAGGAGAGGCCTCTTCCTTTAGTTTGCCTCCTAAATCCTGCATCCCTATTCCTCAAGGATCTGTAACATTGTATTTGTCTTCTGCTGTGGTCCTGTGCCATCCCAGCCCCAACCCCCAACACCTTCATCTGGCCCTCCCTCAGCCCTCCCCTCCTTCCCTGGCTCTATTTCCCATATCCTCTGGAAGAGGCTCCGTTCCAGGCTTTTCCACCTGCTGTCACCTCCATGGCTCTTTTCCACTCACTCGGGCCAGAAAGGCTCCATTTCTCTCTGTCTCACTAGTTTCACAAGTATAGTTGGTCCTTTTCTTCTTATTTACTAGAAACACTCAATAAATCCTCAATGTTTCAAATAAATACTAGGTGCTAAACACCCTTTACAACCAGCATCCCTTTATAAGGCTGAAGCTCTAGGTAGAATAAAGTGTTTGTTGCTCCCCATTACTCTCTCACTCCCCCTCTCTGTCTCATCACTACGGTTCTATTAGATTTTGGCAGCTTAAGGTCCCCCTGCTGCTTCTTTTGCAGATTAAGAGGATGACTTTAAAGTGGGACCTTTGACCAGTATTCTCACATTCTGCTAAGAAAGCCTTGGTGTAATTAAACACTGCTTTAAGGAGGAGGACAAGTTCCTACACATGTACACACACACACACACACACACACACACACACACACACACCCTACCTTGCAAAACCAAGTGCCAGCAGCAAGCTAATGCCTCCCTGAGCTGCGCTGAGCTCCCAAATGAGAGGGGCCGTCTCTCATCCCTGACACTTAGAGTTCATTAATATCTGCTCATACTTGGAGATAGGAAGGAGAGAATACAAAGAAGCGCTTCCCTCAGAGATTTGATGTGGGAACATTCTCCTGTCCTGATGTTCAGGTCCCCCAACCTGTATAAGGAAGAAAACAGGTAGCAGTAGGGTCTTTTAAGTGATATCTGGGATATTTTTCATTTGATACACATTCTAACCCTGAACTTTTTATTCAGAAATCTAAACTCTAGCTAGCAACATTTTCAGAGACACACTAATACATGACGGTTACAAAGGAGCAACTCAGAACCTAGCACCAAGGTGCCCACAATCTCTGTCCAGGGCTCTTTCCAAGATAGCACACAACTAGGACAGGCAACCTTTAGGCCAGTGACTGACTTGCCACCTCTCTGCCTTAGTTGTTTAGGAACTGGGGGAAGCTGGACATTGACATGTATGACGGAAGCTCTATTCAAGCAAATCTGATGAAAAACCACATGGAAGAAGAAAAAGATGATGGGAGGGGCTGTCTTACACAAGGATGGTCTGTAAAATGATTCCCCATAGAATTCCCTTAAGCAACAAACACTTCCATTACATTAAAATATGATCCGATTAACCCAAATTCAAACATTAGATGACTTTTCAAGAACATATTATTACATGGGGAAGCACAGAGCTGCCTAAATAACGCCCAGAGAGCCTCCTGGGGTAAGTTCAATTTTCGAACCGAAAGTGAATTTTCATCTGTAAAAGGTGCCCCAAAACATTCAAAGGGTCTTAACCCAACCTAAATGGATGATTTCTTTTTTTTTAAATAAATTAATTTATTTATTTTTAAGATTTTTTATTTATTCATTTGAGAGAGAGAAAGAGAGAGCACAAGCAGGGAGGGGCAGAGGGAGAGGGAGAAACAGACTCCCTGCTGAGCGGGGAGCCCGCTATGGAGCTTGACCCTAGGACCTGGAGATCATGACCTGAGCCGAAGGCAGACGCTCAACCATCTGAGCCACCCAGGTGCCCCTAAATGGATGGTTTCTTATAAAAAAAATAGAACTTTCACTTGTAAATAACTCAGATAAACTCCAGTATTATTCTCTCCCATTGGAGTCAGAAGACACTCCAAGAAACAGGTACAAGATCAACCTGAACCCCATGAATGGAGTCAGGAGCAGGCCCCAGTACCCAAAGTGAAGTGTTCATTCCAGACTGAATTTTGTCCCCATCTGGGCCTGACCCTGGAGTGTATAGTACAACTTCCCATTCTACTGCCACCTCTTGGGTCAATGTCAGCCCCTCTTCTCCCTGCCATCGCTGCAGTCCTGACACCCACAGAACAAGACTGACCTGGGAGTCTTTGTGTCTCCCTGGGCCACCTGAGAAATCCTTTGGTTCTTAGTTTGGGGATGATGGGCATCCCACAGCCAGGTCTCTGCCTGCTCTTGTGCTGCCTCCGCGGGCCTTGGTGGGGCATTGGACTTAATTATGTGTTTTTCCCAGCTTTCTGTAGCTGCAGCTGCAGCTTCTTAGCAGTCTCGGTCCAGAAGAAATCTTTTCATTATGGCTCACAGCTGAGATCCTCGGGTTAAAAGAAATTACTCATGAAAGGGCAGCCTGGGGTAGAAAGCAACAGATCAGAAGAAAGCCAGGCTTCCAAGGGAGAGGGACTTCAAGGGTTTATTGACATGGGGGAGATCACAGCTCTGGCTTCAGGCCTGCTTGCTATTTGTGATAGATTTAGGCACCTCAGTTTGGCTTGGAATTATTTTTTAACTCAAGCTAAGAGCTCGGAGTGAGGTGCTCTGATCTGCTTGTGATGGTCTTGCTGATGCCCAGGCAGAATTAAGAAAGAACAATGAGAACTGTTTCTTCTCCCCTCTTCCCTCACCTCCTTGCCCCTTCTCCCTCCCTCTTTCCTCCTCCATTCTCATACCTTCTTGTAACTTGGCTTCTTGTCCCTCTTCTCCTGGTCCTTCTGTTCTTACCTCCTCCTGCCCCTCACGACAAGTTTTCTGGAGTGGCCCCAAGAAGACAGCAGAGCCACTCACAGGTGGAAGACCAAAGTGGCTAGGGTCAGACCCGGCTTGCCTGTTAGCCCCTGATGCCCTGCCCAGCACCCAGCCCCAGGCAGGGAAAGCCCTACACAAGATACAGAAGGACCCATATTGCCTCATTTGTATAGTGCTTCTTACTTTTTTTTAGTCTTCCCCAAAGTTTCTGTATCTTTAGAGATTCATACACAACCCCCTCCCCCAAGGAAATCACCAAGGATGTTGATGTTTCCATTTAACAGAGGAACCCACAGACCTTAGGAAATTTTCGCAGAGGCAGCAGAGCTAGACTTCCAAGAAGGGGAGCCAGTCACAGTGTTGGATTAGTCTGTCTGATGTTGCAAGCCTAAAGTCAGAGGTTGGAGTGGAGGAGACTTTCTGGATTCACTACCACTGCCCCTCACTTTCCAGGAAAGGATGCTGAGGCTCAGAAAGGGGGAGTGACTTCCCTAGGGTCACATAATGATTCTAAGACAAGGCTAAACCAGAAATCATGTCTACTACCAGGGAGATGAACACACATAATTTTTCTATTTTTTACTACTCTTTAAACAATGGAGGGACTTGACTATTGGCCAAAATATAAAAAGAGCTACTATTAATTGAGCAACTGCTAATGCCAGGCATTGGGATATGTGCAGAGACATGAAATGTTCTGTCCTATCTCCTACTTGCTGTGCTGTGAGTTATATTTTACTATCACTTTTTTACATCTGAAGCTCAAGTCTATTAAGTGACTTGTCCAAGATCTCAAAGCTAATGGGCAGAGAGCTGGGACTCAACCCCAGTTCTATCTGTCTCTACTACAATTCTCTCCAAGCTCATAGGACTGGGAACAGCACTGACCACTGTCCATACAAGGGATGTTTCAGAAGGATGTTTGTCTCTCAGATCAAACCATTCACCCCTGACAAAAGCCAGGCATAGTCGTATATAGAACCCAAAGCACTGTGCTGGCTGGAGACTGTCAGATAGCTCCAAGCAAGTTCAACCCCTACTCCCAGATCTTGCTTCCATTCTCAAGAAGGAGGCACTGGGAGCACCTGGGTGACTCAGTCAGTTAAGCGGCTGCATTCAGCTCAGGTCATGATCCCAGGGTGCTGGGATCAAGCCCCACATCGGGCTCCTTGCTCAGCGGGCAGTCTGCTTCTCCCCTGCGTGCCATTCCCCCTGCTTGTGCTTGCTCTCTGTCTCTCTCTTGCTCTCACTCTCTCTGTGCCAAATAAATAAGTAAAAAAAAAAAAAAAAAAAAAAAGGAGGCACTGAATGAGCCAGCTAGAATGTCTTCTAGCTGAGCTGCTAGTGAAAATATCTTTTCAGTCTGCATTTTGACGCCTCTCAGTGAGTGGAATGATTTATGGAATGATAGAAAAAGATCGTTTTTGTTTTTGTTTTTTTTCTCTAGTGGATCCTGAGAATTTGGGAAGAGCTGCTGGAGCTGTTATTCAAGTAGATTTTTCACACACTACCCTGGCATTCCATGCTATGTGCACTGCTCTGAATTGCCCAAGTGCACTGCTGTACCTCCTGTGTCAGGGAAAGGGACCCAGGACAGACTGCAAGCTATACCCAAGGAGGGTTTCCCTCTGCCCTCAGCCCCTGTCTGAAAGCCAGTGTCCTCTCAACAAGTTGAGTTACTGTAAAACTATTTAATAAGCCATAGAGAGGGTTGCTGGAAGGGAGGTGGGTGGAGGGATGGGGTAACTGGGTGATGGGCATTAAGGAGGGCACTTGATGTAATGAGCACTGGGTGTTATATGCAACTGATGAATCACTAAATTCTACCCCTGAAACTAATAATATAGTATATGTTAACTAAATTGAAATTAAATAAAGAATTTCTAAAAAAAGAAACTATAGAGAAAGTGTTGACCATGGAGGAAAGAAAAAAAGATTTTTTGTTTGTTTGCATCTTCTTCTTGCTTCTCATTTCAGTTTTTCCAAAACATAACATGCATCAGGATCTCCTGGAAAACTTGTTTTTTGGATCCTGTCTTCCCAATTATTTAATTCAGTAGGTCTGAAGTGAGATCAGAAACCAGCACTTTCATAAATGTTCCACTTAATTCTGATCATGTGTCTGAGGAGCCACAGTTTGAAGACTTACCCACGAGCACTTGGAGTAGGAGGCCTGGGTTTTGCTGTGTTCAGAAGCAGCATTGGAGAGTGCACTGGCCTGCTGTTAGGCGTCCTGAGTCTCCGTTCAGCCATGCCACTAGTAGGGGCTCCAGGAAGGGGGGCACCTCAGAGAAAAGAGAGATGGGCCTCTTTTGATGAGTTGTTTGTTTTTCCTCTCAGGATCTTGGTGTCCTCATCTGTGAAATTAATGATGAGCTGAGTATCTCTGAGTCCCTTCTAGTTCCATCAGACCAGAGCCTGGGCACCCGCATCCCCCTGTAGAGAGCCACAGTAGTCATCTGGAGCTAGAGGTATTATCGACAAGCCAGGTTAGGGCAAGGGAGGAAAGGCGGAGCAATTATAGAATGATTTTATGTGACAAGTGCTTTGTATTCATGACCTCATCTAATCTCACAAACCTACACAGTAGTGCTGTGGGTGGAATGTTTGTGTCTCCCTAAAATCCACATATTAAAGCCCTAATCCCCACTGTGATGGTATTTAGAGGTGAAACCTTTGGGAGGTAATTAGGTCATGAGATGGAGCCCCCTGATGGGATTGGTGCCCGAATAAGAAGACGTCAGAAAGATGATCTCTCTCCCTCCACCTTATGAGGACATAGCAAGAAGGTGGCTGTTTGCAAACCAGGAAGTGTGCTCTCACCAGACATTGACCCTGCCAGTACCTCAATCTTGGACTTCCCAGCCTTCAGACTGTGATAAGTTTCTGTTGTTTAAGCCACCCAATCTGTGGTATTGTGAGATAAGAGGGAAAATATATATGTATATGTATATATATATGTATATATATATATATGCATATCTGACCCCAGTTCCTGGCACACAGCTCTCAAAATCCTTGTAACATCCTAAATGATGAGAGCACTAGGGGCATATTCTATTCTAACATGTGCTTTTTTTTTTTTAATTTTTTTTTTTTTTAAGATTTTATTTATTTGAGAGAGAGAGAATGAGAGACAGAGAGCATGAGAGAAAGGAGGGTCAGAGGGAGAAGCAGACTCCTTGCTGAGCAGGGAGCCCGATGTGGGACTCGATTCCGGGACTCCAGGATCATGACCTGAGCCGAAGGCAGTCGCTTAACCAACTGAGCCACCCAGGCGCCCCTAACATGTGCTCTTTGACTCTGGTTCCTGACACAGAGTTTCTGGATCCCTTGGATTTCCTGGTAGTAGTGTCTTTTGTTCTAATGAGGTGACTCTGGGTGGGCTACTGGATGGGGACTGCTCACCAGACAGACCAAGCCATAATTAGAAGCTTGGAATTTTCAGCCTTACTCCCCATTCTCAGAGAGGAGGAAAGGGCTAGAAATGGAGTTAATGATCAGTCATGCCTAAATGATGAAGCCTCTGGAAAAATCCCACAAGTATGGAGTTCAGAGAGCTTCCAGTTAGGTAAATACATCCACATACCAGGAGGATGATGCACCCAACTCCACAGAAACAGAAACTCCTGGGCGCCTGGGTGGCTCAGTTGGTTAAGCGACTGCCTTCGGCTCAGGTCATGATCCTGGAGTCCCGGGATCGAGTCCCGCATCAGGCTCCCTGCTCAGCAGGGGGTCTGCTTCTCCCTCTGCCCTCTTCCCTCTCGTGCTCTCTGTCTCTCATTCTCTCTCTCTCAAATAAATAAATAAAATCTTTAAAA
>NW_027984642.1:0-1062 GCF_054177405.1 Leptonychotes weddellii
GAGGAGATTATGCTAAGTGAAATAAGTCAAGGAGAGAACGTCAATTATCATATGGTTTCACTTATTTGTGGAACATAAGGAATAGCATGGAGGACATTAGGAGAAGGAAGGGAAAAATGAAGGGGGGGAATTGGAGGGAGAGATGTACCATGAGAGACTATGGACTCTGAGAGACTAACAGGGTTTTAGAGGGGAGGGGGGAGGGGGGATTGGTTAGCCTGGTGATGGGTATTAAGGAGGGCACACACTGCATGGAGCACTGGGTGTTATACAAAAACAATGGATCGTGGACCGCCACATCAAAAACTAATGATGTTTTGTATGGTGACTAACATAACATAAAAAACTTAAAAAAAAAAAAAAGAAAGAAACTGTAGCCATGAGTATGAAAGGCTACTTCAAATGACTGAACCCCGTGCTGCTTTGTTTGGTTATTGGACAGACCTGGCTCTTTCTCCTAGATAGAAGCAGCAGTATAGTAATCAGACATCTTAAACTTTTTTAAATTTAAATTCAATTAGCCAACATATAGTACATCATTAGTTTAAGATGTAGTGATTTAAGAAAGTCATGCCAAAAAAAAAAAAAAAAGAAAAGAAAGTGATATAAATCAGTCCCATAGGAAAAAAAATAAATCTGGTTGAAATTGCCAGAAGCCGCTATGTTAAACTCATACTCAAAAAGAATAGGCGATCTATCTCATCTTGGTTGATGGAGGTATCACTGCAAAACTTCTCCAGAGTGAGCACAGATCTGATAAAAATCTTGTGCTCTAGACTATTCTCAAGTCATGAAAAATTGTGTCTTAATTCATGAACAGGTGAGGAGTGACTAGAAATGGCACTGTGTCTCAAAGTGATGATAAGAATAATGCTAATTCAATCTTATTCATTTTATGCATTTTATGGAAAATTATTGATCTTCTGTTTTGGGCTGTAAACTTGTAGATTTTAGTGGTTGTGCCCTTAAAGGATTTATATCAGCTATAATTGGCCACTAATCTATTAAACTTTTCTTTAAAAAGCAAGCAGAAAGTAATATGAAATAGATAATTATTTATAC
>NW_027984643.1:0-203 GCF_054177405.1 Leptonychotes weddellii
CAGATAGCTATTACCTCTTGAAAGCAAGCACATCACAGAAAACAAAACAATCACAGAACTTGTAGCAAAAAACAAAATCAATGAAAGCATTATAGAGCTCTCACTGCTAAAAGTTAGAACCCAATATGGCAGATACCACTTAAGTAAATTTAACTGCATAAGATTTCTCTTTAAAATGAGCATTTTAGGGGCACCTGGGTGGC
>NW_027984644.1:0-203 GCF_054177405.1 Leptonychotes weddellii
ATTATGCATGGAGCACTGGGTGTTATGCACAAACAATGAATCATGGAACACTTCATCTAAAACTAATGATGTAATGTATGGGGATTAACATAAGAATAAAAAAAAATGCAAAAAAAAAAAAAGAATACAACCAGCAATGTGAGAAGAATAAAGACAGACATAAACATCAGCTCTAGGTCAAAAAATCTTAGAAACATGAACTT
>NW_027984645.1:0-203 GCF_054177405.1 Leptonychotes weddellii
GGGGGGGCTGGGTGATAGACATTGGGGAGGGTATGTGCTATGGTGAGCACTGTGAATTGTGTAAGACTGTTGAGTCACAAATCTGTACCTCTGAAACAAAGAATACATTATATGTTAAAAAAAAAAAAGATAGTAGGAAGGGAAAAATGAAGCTGGGGGAAATCGGAGGGGGAGATGAACCATGAGAGACTATGGACTCTGAG
>NW_027984646.1:0-203 GCF_054177405.1 Leptonychotes weddellii
TAAGAAAAAAAAAAGAAGAAGAAGAAGGTAGCGGGAGGGGAGGAATGAAGCGGGGGAAATCGGAGGGGTGGACGAACCATGAGAGAAGATGGACTCTGAAAAACAAACTGAGGGTTCTAGAGGGGAGGGGGGTGGGAGGATGGGTTGGCCTGGTGGTGGGTATTGAGGAGGGCACGTTCTGCATGGAGCACTGGGTGTTGTGC
>NW_027984647.1:0-203 GCF_054177405.1 Leptonychotes weddellii
ATCGTCATGCCAGAATCTCTCCACCTAAGCAAGCACTGTTTCCTCCTCCTGCAGGACTTGGGTGTCATTCTCACAGAGGTACCACAGCTAACCTTGAAGAACTTCCTTCACAGCTGAACCTTTCAGCTTGAGTGACCTCAGTGGTGGCCCAGTTCATCTCGACAGGATGGAGGGGACTCATTCATTCATTCAGATATTTTTAC
>NW_027984648.1:0-203 GCF_054177405.1 Leptonychotes weddellii
CTGCGCCAGAGGAGGGTTGTATGAAAGATAGAATCAGAACAGAACCTGGTGTCTAGTAAGCACTCATAAATTAACTGTTGTTACCGTGGAAGATAATTCTGCCTGACCCGCTTGTCGGTCACGAATTCATAAAGCACCATGCAGATCAACAGGAGGCAGGGTCGAGTAGTGCCTAAGAGCATGTGCTTTGGAGCCAGACTCCC
>NW_027984649.1:0-203 GCF_054177405.1 Leptonychotes weddellii
TTGAGAGAGCTTGTTTGGAGGTTCTAGCAGGGGAGCGCAGCTACTCGTATACCCTTGACCGAAGAACGGTCCTCCTCTATCGGGGAAGGTCGTCCTCTTCGACCGAGCGCGCAGCTTCGGGAGGGACGCACATGGAGCGGTGAGGGAGGAAGGGGACACCCGCCTAGCCAGCCAGATCAGCCGAATCAACCCTGGCGATCAAT
>NW_027984650.1:0-203 GCF_054177405.1 Leptonychotes weddellii
GGAGTCTTGCTGGAAAAGCCACCACTCTACCTACTCTATAAACCATTTTATAATTTAGTGAAGGCGTTTTGGATAAATTATTTTTCTTTGCAGTTGAAGCTAACAAACCAACCTCAGCTACCCCAGACCTCTTATGCCCGTTTCCAATCAGGGAGACACAGGCAAAAACAGCCTGCCCTGTTCCTGGGAAGGACTGGGGGGGG
>NW_027984651.1:0-203 GCF_054177405.1 Leptonychotes weddellii
TCTTCGTGGAATTAGTTTCATTATGATTGCTTAGATAGGCGTAACTAAGGTGAGTAGTCACTTTATCATGAAACCCCAGAAATATTCCCACAATTATAAAGATTGCCATAAATAAAATGAAAAAGAATAGCAGGAGCCAGCCCAGAAATATTCCCACAATTATAAAGATTGCCATAAACAAAATGAAAGAGAATAGCAGGAGC
>NW_027984652.1:0-203 GCF_054177405.1 Leptonychotes weddellii
TGGCCGGGGCTGTTTCCCGGCTTCTTTTAAAACTCCGGACTTTGGGGGCGCCTGGGTGGCTCAGATGGTTGAGTGTCTGCCTTCGGCTCAGGTCATGATCCCGGGGTCCTGGGATCGAGTCCCGCATCGGGCTCTCTGCTCCTTGGGAGCCTGCTTCTCCCTCTGCCTCTGTCTCTCTGTCTCTCATGAATAAAAAAAAAAAA
>NW_027984653.1:0-1062 GCF_054177405.1 Leptonychotes weddellii
GGCGGTCGGGGAGCCTCTGCAGCCTTGTTACAGATCTGCCCCTCAGCAGTTTGCGATGGCTGCAAATGTGGTGCGAGATGGAGATGACAGGTCAGAGGGAGAAGTCACATCAAGACACGGGCAGGAGCCTCCTTCTCTGGCCCCTCCCTCTGCCCCCACCCCTCTCCGTCCCTGCTACAGTTCAGTTTTCCTTCCTCTGTTTGCAATAGCTTCTCTTTCCTCTGCTCCTGGCTGCCTGGGAAGCCCTGGGTCCGCAGCCTCTACTGCCGATGGGCTTCTCAAAGCATTTCCCGACAGAGTTGGTGCTGTCTCCTTCTGATGCTAAGAGAGCACTGCCTTGTCTCCTGGTATGCCCTTCCTCCGGTGGCCTTCCCCCTGCTAGCCCACTGTCCTGGAGGGGACACCACTTCCTCCCTTTCCTCCTACAAGCACAACCCACCGCCTCTTCTGCTTCGCAGCAGCTCCTCCCACAGCTCCCAGAGACCCACTGCCACCTGCCCGAAGCTGAGGAAGACCAAAAGGCACAAGTCCTTGAGTCCCTGAGGAGACCCAGCTGGAAGGGCAGGGGGCGGCTGAGGCTGGCCTCCCTGTCTCCACTGACCTGCCTGCGGCTGGTCGTGCATTTCCCTCCCTGGGTCCGGCCTGGCCTCTCCCGCCCAAACAGGTTCTCACATCAGGAGCAGGGATTCTCACTGGCCCTGACCTTTTCTTTATTTACATTTTGTTATTTGGCTCGTCGTGGATTTTTTTCGCATTCATTGTGATTGTTTAAAACAACAATGCATCTATATATTATTTCTTTTGATTACTGAGGTTCTCCCCCCCTTAAATTTTGTGCCTGAAGCAAGTGCCTCACTCACTTCACCCTAGCCTGGGGCCTTCTGGAACCCCCTCAGAGTGCTCTAGGTACCAAAGCCAGACTTCCAGAAATCAGATGCTGGTATTGCTGGGGTTCTCCAGCTAGGGGACAGCGTCTCTGTGCCTCCGTGTCCTCATCTATGCTATGGGGATGGGGCAACTAGCTCACAGGGTGGCCACTGTTGCTGGAGTCCAGCTCCAGCC
>NW_027984654.1:0-203 GCF_054177405.1 Leptonychotes weddellii
TACGTGTGTGTTCATTTGTCAAACACAAATTTCCCTTGGAAGGCAACCCAAGTTTCCAAGTCTGCTATGGTAATTAAGAATAGCTAATTGTGGTGGATTTAAAATTCCACAAATCATTTTCTTTTCAAGAGATGGAACTTAATTTCCCTCTCCTTGAGTATGGGCTGGACTTAGTGACTCACTTCTTTTTTTTTTTTTTTTCC
>NW_027984655.1:0-203 GCF_054177405.1 Leptonychotes weddellii
CACCTCTTAGAGGTTTATATGGAGGCCATAACTGGGCTCAGTCGCGTAGACCATCCAGATGGTCTCAACACCACATCACTGTCTCAAGACCACATTCTTGGAGCAGCCTCTGGGAGCAGGGAAGGCAAGGGAAACCCACATTCCAAGGACAGGGGAGGGTGGGGAGCCTCTGATTGCCTGGGTCCAGGTCACGGCAAGTGGTG
>NW_027984656.1:0-203 GCF_054177405.1 Leptonychotes weddellii
AAGCTACCACAGGCCATAAATGAGGCTTGATGTTCTGTTTGACAGGTTGGTCTAGATGACCTTTGATGGATCTTCATCTCCTCGAACATCCTTTCTTTTGCACGTCAGTCCAGAGTTGCTATAACATAAAGCCCCTCTTCCCAAGATAGAACTGTCCTTTCCTCCTTCGTGCATTCCCGTTGCTCTCTTGCCATAAAAATAAA
>NW_027984657.1:0-203 GCF_054177405.1 Leptonychotes weddellii
TTTCTTTTTTTTTTTATTCTTATGTTAATCCCCATACATTACATCATTAGTTCTAGATGAAGTGTTCCATGATTCATTGTTTGTGCATAACACCCAGTGCTCCATGCAGAACGTGCCCTCCTCAATACCCACCACCAGGCCAACCCATCCTCCCACCCCCCTCCCCTCTAGAACCCCCAGCCTGTTTTTCAGAGTCCATCGTC
>NW_027984658.1:0-203 GCF_054177405.1 Leptonychotes weddellii
TACGTGTGTGTTCATTTGTCAAACACAAATTTCCCTTGGAAGGCAACCCAAGTTTCCAAGTCTGCTATGGTAATTAAGAATAGCTAATTGTGGTGGATTTAAAATTCCACAAATCATTTTCTTTTCAAGAGATGGAACTTAATTTCCCTCTCCTTGAGTATGGGCTGGACTTAGTGACTCACTTCTTTTTTTTTTTTTTCCGT
>NW_027984659.1:0-203 GCF_054177405.1 Leptonychotes weddellii
GATTCCGGGACTCCAGGATCATGACCTGAGCCGAAGGCAGTCGCTTAACCAACTGAGTCACCCAGGCACCCTATAATTTTAACTCTTAAGGGTGTATCCCTAACCATGTTTAGTTGGCCATTTTTTGAAGAAATGGAATCATGCCATATGCATCCTAGCCTCCTACAGTCAGCATAATGCTTGTGATAATGAGCCATGTGTGT
>NW_027984660.1:0-203 GCF_054177405.1 Leptonychotes weddellii
GGCACCTGGGTGGCTCAGTCGTTGGGCGTCTGCCTTCGGCTCAGGTTGTGATCCCAGGGTTCTGGGATCGAGCCCCACATCAGGCTCCCTGCTCCGCGGGGAGGCCTGCTTCTCCCTCTCCTACTCCCCCTGCTTGTGTTCCCTCTCTCACTATGTCTCTCACTGTCAAATAAATAAATAAAAAATCTTAAAAAAAAAATTAT
>NW_027984661.1:0-203 GCF_054177405.1 Leptonychotes weddellii
TCCTCCCACCCCCCTCCCCTCTAGAACCCTGTTTGTTTTTCAGAGTCCATCGTCTCTCATGGTTCGTCTACCCCTCCGATTTCCCCCGCTTCATTCTTCCCCTCCCGCTACCTTCTTCTTCTTCTTTTTTTTTTCTTAACATATATTGCATTATTTGTTTCAGAGGTACAGATCTGAGATTCAACAGTCTTGCACAATTCACA
>NW_027984662.1:0-203 GCF_054177405.1 Leptonychotes weddellii
TTAGATATATATATATATATATATATATATATATATATATATATATATATATATATATATATATATATATATATATAACATATGCCCATCTATCTATCGAGAGATTAGAGATTATTTTTGATTCTTTACCTCTAGCCCATATCCCTACTAATACATGTTAACAATAGTTAACATTATATCTCAGTATTTAAGTTATAACATGT
>NW_027984663.1:0-203 GCF_054177405.1 Leptonychotes weddellii
TCGCAGCATCCTCTGCGGGGAGGATGGACTAGCCTTTCCCGTCCTGGGTCTCCGGGAACGCGGAAGGAAGGATGTCTTGGGAGCGTGCCTGCCCCACTAGGAAGCAGAGGGCCTCAGGCCAGCGGGAACGTGGACGCCCTTCCTGCCCGCCCGGCACTGGCCCATCCCAGGGCCTCCTCGGTGCCCACTGAGGTCACCCGCCC
>NW_027984664.1:0-1062 GCF_054177405.1 Leptonychotes weddellii
AAGCCCCAGTCAACCACAAACCTCCTTCCTGTCTGCAGATTTGCCTCTTCTGAACATTCCCTATAAACGGGACGGTACAGTATGCGGTCTCCCGTGTTTGCTTCTTTCACGTTTCATGGTATTGACCCATCGGAAACATGCCGGCTGTCCTTCCCTGCTGAGCTGGGTTGCCTTGTATGGATGGGAACACACTGTGCTTGTCAACTTTGGGTTATTAAGAATAATGGCGCCAAGAACATTCGTGTGCAAGGCTTTGCATGGACACATGACTTCATTTATCTCGGGGAGATACTTGGCACTAAAATTGCTGGGTCCCATGGTGAATGTATGTGTGATACTGGGGTTTATAAGAAAGACATGTATGCTCGTCTGGATGACCACAGTCTGTCTCACTCGTACTTGGTCTTCGCCCCTGTTCCTGGCTCCCAGCTCCCAGAGCAATTGGGCCACAAGAACAATGGTGCATCTTTGCTGCAGGATTTGGTCTCCTGTCCTCAGTTCCTGACATGGTTGCAGAGCCGGGAGGTGAAGCGGGTGTCTTGTTCTTCGAAACCAGCCCCTCTGCTCCGCAGCCGTGTTTGTGTTAACGAGGTGACCCCTGGGCCTCCCCTGAAGATGGGCGTGGGCTGGTTGCCAAGGGGGCCGACCCGAACGGAGGGTTGGAACGTCCGTCCCTCGCCCCCACTTTGCAGGAGGGCAGAGTGGCTGGAGGTTGAGTGGGTCACCGGTGACCAGTGACTTAATCGATCATGCTTGTGTAATGGCGGCCCCATAAGAACCCACGGGAGGGGGTCTGGAGAGCTTCCAGGTTGGGGAACCCGAACGCTTCCACTGTTGCTGTCCGCTGCCCTAAGCTCCATGGGGGGGGGGACAGCCTCACCCTAGGTCTCTCCCCGTCTGGCTGAGGCTTCCAACCCTTTAACGTCCTTTGTGACGGATTGGTAACCTAGTGAGTAAACACAAGGGTTCCCTGAGCTCTGTGAGCTGCTCTGGTGAATTAATCAATCCCAAGGTTTGTAGCGGGTCCATCAGAAGCACAGGTGACCGACCGCCTGGACCTGG
>NW_027984665.1:0-203 GCF_054177405.1 Leptonychotes weddellii
AAAGCCCTTAACTGCATGTGATCTAGCATTGGCATGTCACCATCATCATCGTATTTGTATAATAGTTTTTCCTTCAGGGAACTTTCTCACTTGTGTGCAGACTCCAAATTTTCCTACTAAGATTAACTCTGCCTAGAGTTCACTCTTCCTGTCAGATAATAACAACCAACTAACAGCTTCTAAAAACCGCAGATCTACCAGAA
>NW_027984666.1:0-203 GCF_054177405.1 Leptonychotes weddellii
GTCACTCGCTCTGACCGGCTGCACGGTGTTTCTCATCTGGCCGGAGGAGCTCTGAAAGCCCAGGTCACCCCACAGTCTTACCCTTCTCCATAAGTGGCAGCACTCACAGCCCTGAGGCCAACACCTGGGCACCGTCCTCCCTCCTTCCTTCCACACTCCGCTTCTCAGCCAGCAGCGCGTCCTGCCAGCTCCACGGCCTCCCT
>NW_027984667.1:0-203 GCF_054177405.1 Leptonychotes weddellii
TAATGGAATTTATTTATTCATTTTTAAATTTTTTATTGTTATGTTAATCACCATACATTACTCATTAGTTTTTGGTGTAGTGTTCCATGATTCGTTGTTTGCATATAACACCCAGTGCTCCATGCAGAACATGCCCTCTTTAATACCCATCATCAGGCTAACCCATCCCCCCACCCCTCCCCTCTAGAACCCTCAGTTTGTTT
>NW_027984668.1:0-203 GCF_054177405.1 Leptonychotes weddellii
TTTTTTTTTAAAGATTTTATTTATTTATTTGAGACAGAGAGAATGAGATAGAGAGAGCATGAGAGGGAGGAGGGTCAGAGGGAGAAGCAGACTCCCTGCCGAGCAGGGAGCCCGATGCGGGACTCGATCCCGGGACTCCAGGATCATGACCTGAGCCGAAGGCAGTCGCTTAACCGACTGAGCCACCCAGGCGCCCTCCCGTA
>NW_027984669.1:0-203 GCF_054177405.1 Leptonychotes weddellii
TTTTTTTTTTTTTTTTTTTTTAAAGATTTTATTTATTTATTTGTGAGAGAGAGAATGAGAGAGAGCACATGAGAGGGGGGAGGGTCAGAGGGAGAAGCAGACTCCCTGCCGAGCAGGGAGCCCGATGCGGGACTCGATCCAGGGACTCCGGGATCATGACCTGAGCCGAAGGCAGTCGCTTAACCAACTGAGCCACCCAGGCG
>NW_027984670.1:0-203 GCF_054177405.1 Leptonychotes weddellii
TTTTTTAAAGATTTTATTTATTTATTTATTTGAGACAGAGAGAATGAGAGAGAGAGAGAGAGCACATGAGAGGGGGGAGGGTCAGAGGCAGAAGCAGGCTCCCTGCCGAGCAGGGAGCCCGATGCGGGACTCGATCCAGGGACTCCAGGATCATGACCTGAGCCGAAGGCAGTCGCTTAACCAACTGAGCCACCCAGGCGCCC
>NW_027984671.1:0-203 GCF_054177405.1 Leptonychotes weddellii
ATTTATTTTTTTTTATTCTTATGTTAATCCCCATACATTACATCATTAGTTCTAGATGAAGTGTTCCATGATTCATTGTTTGTGCATAACACCCAGTGCTCCATGCAGAACGTGCCCTCCTCAATACCCACCACCAGGCCAACCCATCCTCCCACCCCCCTCCCCCCCAGAACCCTCAGTTTGTTTTTCAGAGTCCATCGTCT
>NW_027984672.1:0-203 GCF_054177405.1 Leptonychotes weddellii
AATCTTAAAAAAAAAAAAACCCACAATCCTCATTTCCTAGGAGCAACCTGGTGGAACTTCTTGGCTTGTCCTACATGGCCTATCTCATACAAGACCCATCAAAAGAACTGACAGACTAAGCTGAGTGGTCTACCAAGGCAGTATTATGGCATAAATGTAATACTACAGTTTAGTTCACATCCACTGGGACATGCAACCATCCA
>NW_027984673.1:0-203 GCF_054177405.1 Leptonychotes weddellii
CAGGCGCCCACATCACAACTGCTTTATCCATTCACCTGTTGATAGGCGTTTTGGTTGTTTCCAGTTCTGGCTATTATGAATAAAACTGCTATGAAAGAACTCATCAAACTCAACACCCAAAGAACAACGAATCCAATCAAGAAATGGGCAGAAGACATGAACAGACATTTTTCCAAAGAAGACATCCAAATGGCCAACATACA
>NW_027984674.1:0-203 GCF_054177405.1 Leptonychotes weddellii
TTGCTATTCCTTTCTTCGATCTCCTGTTGAGTTTGTAGGTGTTCAGAATGGTTTGATCCCTATCCAGCTGAATTCCTGAGAGGAGACGAAATCCAGGTCTCCTACTCCTCCGCCATCTTGCTCCGCCCCCCCTAGAATAGATTTTTATTAAACTCTTTTGGCTAAGAATCATAAGCGGAGCTGAGAAGTTTGGGACCCTAAAT
>NW_027984675.1:0-1062 GCF_054177405.1 Leptonychotes weddellii
GAAGAAACACAAAACCGAAAGCATTTTCTATGCTGATACTATGCTAGGAACTAGATGCATCAGCTAATCCTACCTCAGTTCTATAAGAAATGGATGTTAAACTCATTTTAAAACTGAGGGAATTGATACTCAATAAGATTATATAATTTGTTCATAATTATCCAACCAGAGCTGACTCAGAATCTTTATATTTTCAATTGTGGCAAGGGAGGAAACTGGTATATTTAACAGTGGCACTGTTTTGTGTTGTGTTGTGTTGCTTTTCCTGTTCTTCAGCCATAGTGCTAGGGCTGCCATGATTCAGAGCTCCAGCTCTTGACTATAGGAGCCTGCAAATCCCCCAGACTTTGTTCCCCACGTTTTGTTACAATGGTTGTATGTCCATGTGTTTCTCATGCCCATTGTCTCCCACCTCTTTGGTATTTTTCTTCTCTTCCTATGCCAGTTTTCTACATTTTCATTATAATAATGACAATAATCAGCCTTAAATATGTATCCTACTTGCAACCTCCAAAGTACTTTAATACATATGGCCTTTGATCCATGTGCATAGGGCAGCCATTTTATTCCCATTTTGCAAAGGGAGAAAATGAAGCTCAGAAAGGTTAAGCCACTTGCCTAAAGCCACCCAAGTAGGAAGTGGCAGAACCAGGACTGACCCCATTTTTTTTTTTTATTCCTATTCTATACCACTGCCTTTTCATGTACCTCAGGCTCAAATCAGGCCCTTCAGAGTTCCTTAATCCCACTGAATACATTCAAGACCTTGGAAGTGACCAAAACATCCTGAAGCATCTGAGCCAACTTCATATACCTGGTGGGGTTAAAAGCAAAACAAACAACAACATCAACAAAATCATACTTCTTTTTAGCTGTGCATAATATCCAGATGGAAATCTGAATTTTGTTGAGCAAGTACTCTTGGCCAGGGCCATTTTAACCTCTGTCCATCAACACTGAATGTCACACCTGGTTACCCTGGTGAGCAGAAATTTTCTGAGGAAAACAAAAATTCTGTTTAAAGAGAATTTCATTTTGAAAGCATTTAAAATAATGTGGTAA